>NW_014569698.1:308371-317378 GCF_001313835.1 Polistes canadensis | reverse complement strand
AAGTTAGTTTCAATTTAAGTAAAATAAAAATATAAAATGTACAACGTACTAAAGTTATTTAATAGTTAAATAACTGATCTCTGTGCGAGATACGTTTTGTATAATTTTTCAAGTTGTATAAAATACAAGTAAAAATTCGATAAATGTATATGTTGTAAAACAAAAGTATTTGCACAGATTAAATTTTCCTGTAACATTAATCTGTAAATGAAAAAAAAAAACGATGAGTATAACAAAAGATAGTTTTGATTGGTCAGAAATATTTCTTCAACTAGAAAAGATTCTCTACAGATTTTATACAAATATATTTTCCTATTATAAATCAAAATATTTTAATCACACAATCTTTTTACCTATAATATAGAGAATAATTATAATTATTTTAACTTATTCTTTTTTTTATTTGTAATAAATTTTGAACATCTCCTCACAAATAATTATAATATTAATATTGCAATAAATATTATTATTATTTTCAAACTATATAAAAAATATATTCTTCGTAATACATGATTTTTAAACGAAACTCCAAATAAATAATTATTATATTGATAACTTAAGAAAAATGAACAGATAATATTACATTAAATAACAAAAGTTCAATATAATATACCAATACATAACTATTCTTCACTAAATGTATAATACATAGGGATATATGAGTAAAGTTTAGTAGTTGAGAGGAAGTAGAAATTTTCACATAGGATGTAGTATCTCGTTGGCCGTTAAACGGGGTTGGTAATAGAGTTCATGATTAATATGAGACCGTCAAATTTGTCGCGAGTGATGACAAAGGTTGCTTTACGTTAAGGGTTTCTGTTCTAAACCAGAGGTAAAAGAAGAAGAAGAAGAAGAAAAACGAACAAGAAGGGAAGATGAAAAAAGTGAAGAAGAAAAAGAAAGAAAAAGTGGAAGAAGAAGAAGAAGAAGAAGAAGAAGAAGAAGATGAAGAAGAGAAAATGTTAGAGGAAAAAGTGGAAGAGTCTCTGGAGTTGAGGTGACCAGAGAAAAAAGAGAGAGAGAGAGAGAGAGAGAGAGAGAGAGAGAGAGAGAGAGAGAGTAGAAAACAAAAAAAAGAAAGATAAAAAAGAGAGGAAAGCTCGACGCTTTTTTTTTCATTTGAGTTTCCTACTTGGCCTGATCTCGTTTTTCTACGCAACCTCATCCTCTCTCTCTCTCCCTCTCTCTTTTTCTCTCTTTAACTTTTTTTTTTTCATTTAGTTTCTACTAGGCAAAAATAATTATACCACATTAGGAACGAGCTTTTCGTTGCTATTCAAACAAAGCACTCTACCCTTCCACCCCCCCCACCCTCTTTCTCTTTTTCTCACTCACTCACTCGTTTATTCACTTTCTCACTTTTTCATATATTTCGTATACCTCGTACCTTTCTACGAATTGTCAGAAGCATAAGAGAAAGAGAGATAGATAGAGAGAGAGAGAAGAGTTTTGACGTTCATCGTTCGTACGTTTCGCAATTTCAAAGGACATTTAAATTTTTTGCTTTCCTATCTTTTGTTTTTTTTTACATTTACTTTTACTTTTTACTTTTTTACTTTTTATTTTATTTCATTTCTTTTTTTTAGTACTGCACCCCTACGTATACATATACGTGTATATATTTTGGATATATTCATAGTTGCTTATTATAATTATCAGGTAGGTCGAGCTTTTTAACGAATAAATCTCGAGCTCGATTTAAATAAAGAAAAGTCTGTCGGTTAAAATGTAAAAAGGTTTTTCTCAAATTAAGATTTGTACGTTTCTTTAAGGGGGTTGAAGATTTAAAGTTAGGGGGGTAGGAGAGTACGGGGTGTTGGGAGTTGTTTAAATGTAGGTGGGAGAATTTCAAAGGTTAAGTCGAGTTGTACGTTTACGTGGCAATTAGAATAAGACACTAACACGAAGAAAATATTAATGTTTAATCTCTTTTTCATATTTATATATTATGTATATTTATTTTTAATCTCCTGTTATTCAAAGTATTCAACAAAAAATTGTTTAATATCTGTTCGATGGAGTTTTATTCTGTTTTACCCCTGGTTTGTTTATTTGTTTGCTTTTTTTTTTTTTTTTTTTTTTTTTTTTTTTACTATCGTTGTGGCAGTGGATAAAGAAATGAAGCTTCGAATGCGGACAGATTTCTAGAATATTTTCATCGCGCAATTTATTTTTACATGCGTATACGTGGCTTCAATAGAAAAAAAACGGTAGTATTAAAAAAAAATAAAAAGAAAGAAAGNTTTTCATATTTATATATTATGTATATTTATTTTTAATCTCCTGTTATTCAAAGTATTCAACAAAAAATTGTTTAATATCTGTTCGATGGAGTTTTTTTTTTTTTTACCCCTGGTTTTTTTTTTTTTTTTTTTTTTTTTTTTTTTTTTTTTTTAATTATTATATCATCAAAGGATATAGCATCCAGAGTCAGATTTTAATTTGCCGACTGGAATATTTTCATCGCGCAATTTATTTTTACATGCGTATACGTGGCTTCAATAGAAAAAAAACGGTAGTATTAAAAAAAAATAAAAAGAAAGAAAGAAAATAATAATTTTAAACTTATTTTAAGAGAGAGAGAGACGGTATGTAATTTAAAATTATTTATATCTAGCAAACTGAGAGAAGTATTTCCAGTAATTATATTACTGTTTACTTTAACAGAAATTAGAAACGATTTCTATAGAATTTTCTTCAAGAAAAAACAAAACAAAAAAAAAAAAAGAAAACAAAAAAAACAATTAAAATATAATTAATAAAAAAATGTTATTTTCGAAGCGTTCACATACGAGCATTAGTGAATCACGCTGAAGTTTAAAAAACAAATTTATTACAATACAATACAAATAATATAAAAATCAATATCAAACCCACCAATTGACAAGCATGAGAAAATAATTTCAAGAAATAATCTAACAATTAAATATCACACAAAATGACATTGGATAATTTTACTTAAAAATAAATTTAGAAAAAAACAAAAAAAAGTATATACCGTATATGCGTGTTAATTTTTTAGAAATTAAATTCAGGGTGTGTTTTTTTTTTATTTTTATGGTCTTAGAAACAAATGTGTACGCGGACGGTGAGGTCGAATAAAAAATTCGAAAAAATAACAAAGAAAAAAAAGAAGAAGATGAAGAAAAAAATAGGGAACATTTATTTGGTAGTATTGGGTATAGGGAAAAGTGAACAACGCAGAAAGGTAAACGATCGGCCGCTTATTAGTTTACTTTACCCCTCGTTAAACCGCGCAGTAAGACCGCAGCAGTGCTCTCAAAGTAAAGCGAATTACACCCCTCGTTTTTTTTCTCTCTCTCTTTCTCTCTTTCTTTCTTTTTCTTTCTCTTTTTCATTCCCTAACACTCTTTCTTTCACAAAAGCTTTTCCCCAACGTTCGTTGTTTTATTCGGTTCCCGGTTTGGTTTCGACGATTCCTCAGGGACTCCGATCCTAAAACAATTTCAATTACACCCCCTTTTCCTCTTCGATGTATCACAACTAGGGGACAGATATATCAATGATTTCCTAAATTATTTAGCATTTTTTTGTTTTTATCTATTAGATAAGATAAGGCAGAAATAAAGATTGATTAATTATCGTTCTTTTTTTTTCTCGCTCACTATAACCGAAAGTTAATCTTTTGTAGGGGTGGGAGAGAGAGAATTACTTCTATTAAATAATTATTTATCATTAAATGTGTTGGTGTTGATTACAATGATCATTGTTACATATTTTAAACATAATCTCACGTAATTAAAAATCATATTTCTGTCCATTATTGTTTAATTAATTAAAAAGTTAAAATATTTTCTTGATGCAATAGTATATTTTAAAGCAAAATCATTTTATAATTTTCATTTTAAATTATATACATACATACATACATACATGTATGCACATAATACAAATATCAAACGTAATTAATAAACACGAAGACACAATTTATATAAATAATTTGGATATTAAAAGATAATTAAAATAAAAAATATTGTATTATATATATATAAAATATAAATCTAATGATAGATATATATATAAGTATAGCAATAAAAACTAATCTCTGTATGCACATAATACAAATATCAAACGTAATTAATAAACACGAAGACACAATTTATATAAATAATTGGGATATTAAAAGTTATTTAAAATAAAAAATATTGTATATATATAAAATATAAATCTAATAACAAATATATATATATATAAGTATAACAATAAAAACTAATCTCGTAAACTGAAAAATACAAAATATTTATATATTATATATAATATATAAATAGAGTGTGTGACAAGTAAGTATAACAATACAAATTAATCTCGTAAATTGAAATTAAAAACAATATTGATATATATAATATATAAATAGAGTGTGTGACATGTAAGTATAACAATAAAAACTAATCTCGTAAATTGAAAAATAAAAAACAATATTGATATATATATTATATAAATAGAGTGTGTGACAAGTAAGTATAACAATAGATACTAATCTTGTAAAGTAGGTCAATTAGACGGCAAACCACGAAAAGCAGCCGAAGGCAATGACCGCTTTTAGGGGTACAGTGTCTAAGAGATAAAAACTACTGCTATCAGAAAGAAGACAGTTAGTTTTCTCCCTTTTTCTCTCTCTCTCTCTTTCTTTCTTTCTTTCTTTTTCTTTCGATTAAGAAAAAAAAAGGACACGAGACGGATAAGATCCCTCTTTGTCCTGACAGTTAGTGTACTATCCTTTCTTGATTGGCTGGATTAAGGATAAGTTAGCTTTCGAACCTCAAATACGATTGTTACAATCTTATTTCTTCCATTCTCTCTTCCTTCTTTCTTCATTTATCTTTTTTTTACTAACAATAAACGAAAAAAGAATTTCCGTTCATTCCAAAATCGATCATTCATATATATATAGTCTGTTAATAGTATAAATAAAGATTAAACAATTTGGATTTGTAAATTATGCCGAAAATACAAATTACAAGATGAACCAAAAGTTCTTAGATAACTGTACAAAATTAATTACGTTTTCTTTTTTGAGATTTGTTATTATAGAATAATCGTTAGGCTTGTAATTTAGAAAAAAAAAACCCACATAAACAGATTAAATCTTAAAAAGCAAATGTGATTGATTAACAATTAAACCTTTAATTATCTTTAACAAATAGAATCTCTTCCTAACCCCCCCCCCACCTCCACCCCAAAATATAAGAAACTAGAAAATTTCAAAACGATTTATTTTACATTTTGAAATCGAATAAAATATCGCGACGAATATATGAAAGAGAAAAAAAAAAAAAGAAAAAGTAGGACAATATGAAACAGAAAACGAGATTTCGATATATCATCAATTTGTGATAAATCGATAAGGAAAAAAAAAGAAAAAAAGGGAAGTACGTAAAAGAGGAAAGATTTGGTCGTGAATGGTTAGAAATGTAGCAAAAGAAATCAAGAAAGAAAGAAAGAAAGAAAAAAAAATAGAAAGAAAAAGGGAAGAGAGGATGGTTGAGAGTACGCATACTAGCGTATACATCCAACTACCCACCCCCACGTATACCCACACACATACACACGTATTCATAAATACTCACAAATACAGTGGAAACGAGAACGTTTCTGCGGTCCGGATGTTCTGCGTTTAAGTGAAAACTTCGAGTTAAGGAGGACGTAAAGTCTACGATGACTCTCGAGATTGGTGCGCAATTTTCCGTGGAATGTGAATAGCCCTGCCGGTGATTTCAGTGATAGAACGAGTTCGTGTACAACAATAACCAGAAGAACACAATATAAAACATACTATATATATATATATATAGGTATTACACGTGTATATAACGTAAGAAAGAAGAGAATATTGGTAGTGGGAGTAGGGTAGAGCATATCAGGATAAAAACTATCGTGAGGACCAATCATAATGCAGAACATGTTTAGTTCTCTTTTTTTTTTTTTATTCTTCTTTATCCTTACATTTTAATCTCGATATAATCTAATCATTCGTTTTTTATTCTTGTTAAAATGATATATATATATATGTATATCGTGATCTTTTAAATAATAATGTTTCTATACGTATGAGTATGTAAATTAGTATAAATATAAAAGAGAAATAGAGAGAGAGAGAGAGAGAGAGAGAATTTGAATATCGATTAACAATAAGATTAACTTTTCAAATATAACACGACGTTATTTGTGAACAATGCTTAATATACATATGAAATGGTCAAAAAGGGGGAATACGAAATTGTAACGATACTAATTCCGAAGGATTAGAAAACTAATCTCTGACAAAGATCAAAAAGGGATAATATTTGAGAAATTTATGATCTATTTGTTAATATACACATATACGATGATAAATGTGTTTACTTTTATTTTATAATAAATCTTATCTTTTACAACACACAATTAATTAATCGCGTATAAATAAAATAAACAAATATTTATTATTAATAAATGTTTAAAATAACTCGTTATAAAAAAAGCAGCCATATAATTTTTTAATCTTTCTTTCTTTCTTTCTTATCCATATCGCACTACTATATATATCTTTCTTTTTTTTTTTTTTTGCACAAAGTGCTGACACCGAGGTCAAATTTCAACTTACTCTAACAAGATTACATTTCCACTCTTTTCTTCTTCATCTCTAGAAACTCGTACGAGTCTTTTGGCAAAGAGAGCTGCCTGCCACATAAAGAAAAGTACCTCAGCAAGTGGCAGGCAGTGCCTACTTTTCGACATACACACATATATATACACATACATGCGTAACTGTTATTAACACTCACAAACCTGTGTTCTGTCTTCATATGAATTACTACCAGAACACGCATATATACTGACTTATCTCCACATTTATCACATATGTATAATACTTGCGTTAAGAAAAAATAAAAAAGAAAGTGAGAAAGAGAGAGAGAGAGAGAGAGAGAGAGAGAGAGAGAGAAAGGTTTAGCTTTAGTTAGGGTGACGATTAGGGTGTTAATTGATGTTCGGCCACTCGAGAAACGACTTACCGGATTTAAGGTGAACCCTTTTGCCCTTTTACCAACCCAACCAAACCTCTTCCCTTCCAAATCATCGTTTTTTTCTTTTCTTTTCTTTTCTTATTTTTCTTCACACACATACAAACTCGCCACTATTACATACCGTGATTCAACGACGCCTTTGCTATCTCAATCACGAAAGAAATAAGAATGGGAGAAGAAGAAATTGAGAGAAAAAGTGAGTTACGTCATTAGTCACATTTCTTTCGTGCGTGGAATATCGTTTTTTATTAGCCGGCTAATTTATTATGCTAATTACTTCTCCAAGTGTTGCTTGTTCTTTTATGCTTCTTACTTCTCTTACGTTAGATTTCCTTGGCTAGTTTTACTTTTGAAAATGAACAACGTTTATACCCCCCCCCCTCCCCTTCCCACTCTCCATTCTTCTCTCTCTCTCTTTATCTTTCTCTTTCTTAAGTTATTTTCTTCCTTCTCATTTTCTTCGTGTCCCCTTTCTTTTCTTTTTCTTTCGACGAAGAAACGAAGCATATTTTTGGCAACACTTTAAAGATTCTTATCAAGAGAACATCTCTCTCTTTCTCTCTGTTTCTATTTTTTTTTCTTTCTTTCTTACTTCCTTTTTCCAACGAGCTTTCATTTTTATCATTCCCCTTTCTATCTTTTTTTTATTTTCTATTTCACGCGAAGGGTTAGTTAATTTATTGACACGTTATATCTAATCCTAATTATTCTCGTTACCATTCTTTGCAATCTTTTCTTTTCTTTTTTTGTTTTTCTTTTTTTTTTTCTACTCCCTTTTTGTTATTTCTTTTTTTTTTTCGATAAGTTTTTAAGTAGGGCAAAAAAAAAGAAAAGACATTGGACAAATAAATTTTGATAGGTCAAAAACGAAAGAAAAAAAATAGAATTGGAATGATCTCGTGATCCGAGCCACGAACGGCATTAGGTTCATTCACGCGATCTCACGTTTAACGTGGTATTCTTAATGAAAATGAAAGAGAGAGAGAGAGAGATAGAGGGGTGGGTGGCAGAAAAGAGAGATGAGAAATAGATGAGAAAAGAGGGAAAAAACCTTGTAGACGTGGTTTAGAAATGAATCGTTTTTATCGTTATTTTATTCGTCGATAAAAGTAGACTCGTTAGATTTAAGTACGCTTATGTTTCATCTTTGGATTATCGATAAATCACCCCCTCCCTCCCCATCCTCCCGTTGGATCGATTATGGCGAATAACAAATCGAATATTTAGTTAAGTGTTTCTTTTTTTCTTTTTTTTTTTTGGTTTAGTTTTTAACAGAGAAACTTGTTAAATTATTGTCATACAAAAGAGGCACGCCAATAAAATGTTTAATTAATTTTTCATAAATTAAGAGTATCTTTTTTTTTTCTTTTGTACAATACCAAAAAAAATTACTTGGCTTAATTTTTCAATCAAATATTTTCTATATTATACTATTCTATACTGTTCTATTTCGCAACAATGTTAATTAATATTTAATGTAAAAGCGCAAACACAAGCACGCACGCACACATAATTAAATTTATTATAAAGCTTTTAGATAAAATGTGACACATATCTTTGTTCAAAATAATTACGATTCAAATAGATTAAATTTTTGTATTAATTAAATAATGCAATATATATATATATAACACAATTAATTATCATTCATAATTTTTCTGAAATCTCCAAATATTATAAATTTAATTATTATTACACATGTACGCGCGCGTGGTATATAATTTTCTGATAAAATGACGTGTTTACGCTCGTTTAAAACAAAAAAATTTCTAATCCAACAGTAGACAAAAAAATGTTCGATTAATTTAATGACGTACGATTGATTGAGATTAATCTATAATAAAAACAAAACAAAACAAAGAAATGTCCGACGAATTGTCGATAAAAATAAAAAGAAGGAAAAGAAGGTATTAACAAATATAGACAGATATAAAAAAAACAAATATTATATAATATATAAAATATATATATAATATATATATATA
>NW_014569698.1:292446-306874 GCF_001313835.1 Polistes canadensis | reverse complement strand
ATAAAAAAAACAGATATTATATAATATATAAAATATATATATAATATATATATATATACAATAGGATTAGTTAACTTCAAAGTTACATGTCAAGTTTCCTTGAAGATTAACAATCTGTCAAGAAGAATATTATTCTCCTTTTGTTCTCCTTCTTCAGAGGGAGAGAGAGAGAGAGAGAGAGAGAGAGAGAGATCGACTATTTTTCGTTCGACGATGTAAAAGACAGCTTCTCCCAGGCGATTATTATTGAAAAAGGTACGAGGACGAAGCCAGTCCATAAATTTTCGACCAACGACGTTTCTTCGTTTCTCTCTCTCTCTCTCTCTCTCTCATGGGTAAAATAGGGAAAAGAAGTTTTAAGAATAGAAAGAGAAACAGGGAAGGGAGAAAAATAAAGAAAGATAGAAAGAGATAGAAAGAGATAGAAAGGGATAGAATGAGATAAAAAGAGATAGTAAGAGATGAGATGAGATAAAAAGAGATAGAAAAGAGATAGAGGATAGAAAACAGGAGAACTGAGTCGAGATTAACCTTCTCGTCTCTCGCGAAGGTACGCTTATCCAGAAATCTCAGGAGATTTCCAGGGTTGCCTCTGTGTATCATGCTTTTTCCATTCTCTCTCTCACTCTCACTCTCTCCCTCTCTTTCTCTTTCTCTCTCTCTCTCTCTCTCTCTCTCTCTCTCTCTCTCTCTATCTCTCTCTTTTATATTCTTCTCCCATTTTTGTTTTTGCTTCCTCTTTTATATATATATTTTTTTTTCCTCCTTCTTTTTGTTTTTTCTTCTATTTTTTTATTTTTGTTTTTAACAACCAGTAGAGTACCGTGGCCCGTTGTTCGAAGCCGAGATAGCCGATTGGAAAAATCGCGCGAACCGAGCCGAACGAAATTGACTCTGGATGCATCCTGGGAATCTGCCCGAACGAACGAACGAACGAACGAACCAACCAACCAACCAATGAACGAATGAACGAAGAAATAGTATAGAGAAAAAAGGGAGAAAGAATCTGGAAAGGACTAGAAGAAGAAAGAAAGAAAGAAAGAAATAAAGAGAAAGAGAGAGAAAGGATAGGAGTAATAAATATAATATAAGAATGATTAAAAAAAAAAAGATAATAATTTAACGAGAGGGGTAAGAACGAATGTGAAAGAGAGAGACTTTGATTAACAGAAAGAATATATCAAATATATACAGAGAGAGAGAGATAAAGAAAAAGACAATTTCATAAAGAAAGAAAGAAAGTAAATATGTGAAAGAGAAAAGAAAAATATAAAAGAGAAAGAGAAAGATAATGTATGAGAGATAGAACATGATAGAAAGTGAGTGAGTGAGTGAACTCGTTCGTTCATGCAGTAAAGGAAGGTAAAAGCGGGTTGGGTGAATGGAAAGAGGGGTGAGTAACAAGACCAAGACGACAACGACGACGAGGAAGAGGAAGAGGAATAAGAATAAGAATAAGAAAAAGAAGGAAGCAGCCAACCGTAACCCTTGAACTCGTAGGAAACAACAATATTTTTCACCTTTATCGTTCCACCCCCTGTCTTACCGAGGGTTGCACACTACCGAGAGATGACAGCTCGATTCTGAATTCCACCCACTCTGTTAAAATCCTTCTCTCTACCCAACTCCTTCTTTTCTTTCTTACACTCTCCCCCCACTCCCCCCACCCCCGCTTACCCCATATTCATTCTACGGACTTATTCGACACTTCCTAGAAACCTGTCAGTCCTTAGATTATATCACACGTTCGACAGGATGTTTTTAACATTTTTCTCTTTTTTAACGATTACAATTTTTTTACCAGAGTCTTTTATTTCTTTTTTTTTTTTTTTTTTTTCAGGGAGCCAAGTATAACGCCGCAGGATAAAAATGAATTCGTGAATAGATCGACGAATGAAAACTATTCGCGATCGAATAAACGAATGGATTTTTTGTTGTAAAGAAAATTTAATAACAAAATTTACGCGAATTCGTATATTCATTCTTTGTTTCGTGATTACGATTATAGAATTATTGTGTTTAAGATTTTCTTATTTTCTACGTAATAAAAGTGTACTCTGTGTATGATGAATAAATAGAATTTATGTAGAAAAATTGTGTGTGATGTTAAAATAAAAATAATAAATAAAATATAAGTCGATAAATTAAATTAGATATTAGAAAATCTAGATCGTAGTTGACTATAGTTATTATTGATTTTGTCGTTCGCGTACGTGTATTCTTATTCTCTCTCGAAAGAGAAAGAGATCGATTTAATTTAATATTTTTTAATAAGAAAATATAAAGGTATAATACTTGTTAATTGATAAGAGATTACTATACGGTGGAAAAAAAGATCTATTTAAAGATGTATGTGAATGTACCAAGAGAGAAATAAGGACACAAATGGTATGAGAACGAACAGAAGTTAATAATGTAGGATAATAAATATTTATCGGTTCCGGGATTATACGAGGACGAACGCAATTAGCCGCTTTTAATAATTAAAGACAAGGTAACTTGTTCGCTTGGTAACTATCTAACTCTTACTCTTTGGATAACTCTCTCCGATGTCTAAAAAGGAACGATGACGTACTATTACTCGATAAAAAATAAAAGAGAAAAGTAATCAATTATATATAGTTTCTTTTGTACTCATTTGTGTGATTCAGTATTTTTTTTAAATTATTTACATATACATTTTATTTTTCTATTCGTTCATAATAGTAAATACTCTTTCATGAATAGATCAGTAATAAATTATGTGTAGATTTTTATATATCTTATAATTATTTCAATATTAATTGTTAATGATAATAATAACAAAATAAATTATTCCCATTTTGCATATTTTACAAGTATTTTAACCTTATTTGCCTTCCTCTTATTATTATATTATCTATATATATATATCAATATTAAGTTGAAAATAAAAGAGATAGAAAAATTATATATTATTATATTTTGTGAGACGAATATAATATTTATTAATATAAAAAAGAAAACAAAAAAACTATATTTTTTCTACAATTTGATTTCATTCATATAAACATCAAAATATACATTATAAAATAAATTTTGATAAAAGCTATATAAACCACCTTTTCATATCTAATACCTATCACAAGAAGAAAGTATGTAAAATCATGCATGAAACGTTTCCATGTTTTTCAAGGAATGAGTTACGATCGATTTTGAGACACGTTTTATTCTCTCTCTCTCTCACACACACACACATTTCCTGCTCTCTTATTCATCGACCTAGTCTAACCATCTTGCAAAAAAGGAATGGAGGAGGTTCTCCTCGTTGCAGAGCCTCAGAAACGAGCTTTTTCGATGTAGAAATGTCTTCGAATCTAAGGACTACTCCTTCTTTATATTTTCCTTTCATTTTATTTCTCTCTCTCTCTCTCTCTCTTTATTTTTTTCTTTTTCTCTCTTTCTATTTCTCTTTCTACATTTTCTGTAATTCATGTTAAAGAACCTTGTTGTCCATATCTCTGTCTCTCTCTCTCTCTCTTTCTCTTTCTTTTTCTTTTTTCTACTCTACGTTCTTGTTAATAAATCGTTATTATCGAGTTTCCTAGTTCTTGACAGGGAGGAAACGATGTCGTCGGTAGGATGAACCTAACTCTTAACCCTCCCAATACTATCACTGCTTTGCCCTTCTATAAAATCTTTCAGGTCATCCAATTATGCTTCCATTATTATCCTAGACTATCTTTTTTCCTTTCTCTCTCACTCACTCACTCTTTATCACTGTTCCATTATTCCTCTCTCTCTCTCTCTCTCTCTCTCTCTTTCTTTCTCTCTATCTATGTGTTTGTGTAGCTGACGTATGTTTAACAGTGAGTGAGTGAGTGAAAGAGAAATAGAGAGTACGTTCAGTTTGATAATTCTATACAAAGGAAGTTTGATCTGTAGCAGCACTATTGGAACGACATATAATGGAACATGGGAAAGAGAAAGAAGAGAGGGATTCAAAGAGAAACAGAGTAACGAAACTAACAAAAATAATCATCATTGGGAAATAAAAAAAAAATAGAATGAAATAAAATATAACATAGAAAGAAAAATAGATAGGGAAACGATAGAGAATATGTGCACAACGAGATTGTAACTTTTGCTTTGTAAATAGTAGTAATAGTAGTAGTAGGGGTGGTTTGTTAGTAGGGGGTAGGTTTATACGTTTGCTATTTAAAGGAGAAGATCGGACAAAAGGTATTTACTATACCATGAGGATAATGTATATACTGATTAGTGAACATGTATTCCATAGAATTATCGTTTCGAAGGAAAGAAAGAAAGAAAGAAATAAAGAGATGGAGAAGAAGAGAGTCCTGTTTATTCCAATAGGTGAAATTACGGAAAATGTGTGTGGCTAGATAGAAGTAGTGGTAACGCTAAGGTTGAAAATATTTACAACCATTTCCTAGAAATATGTTTTCGAAAGCGTTTCTACCTAGCATTGCCATTGCACCCGTGTACTTTTCCTTCCTAGTAGATTGCAGTTGGTGTATTTATATATGTATGTGTGTGTGTGTATGTATGTATGTATGTATGTATTTGTTGTGTTACTCTCTATTGTTGCGTTGCAGTTACAGTTTTCAGGTGCACCCGGTTAACAGAACCCATATCTCGTGTTCTCCAATGAATTTTGCTTCTTTTGGCTTAGGAGACAATAAACCCATCCTTTATATGTCTATTGGTGTGTATGTTTGTGTATATTTATTTATTTTAGTGTACAAGTTTGTATATATAATACGTGTATACTCTAAAGAATCTAGAGTAAACTTTGATTTTTCACTAAACGCTCTACACGACTGACAAATTATTGGAGTGTAACAAAACAAAAAACAAAAATAAGAATAAAATAAAAGGAAGAAATATAACTATAAACAAAAAAAAAATTGAGAAAGCTAACTTCGAATTTTCACCAAGTACCACGCTAGTTAATAATTATCGGAGTGTAAGGAAAAAAAAAATAGGATTATGAAGATTCGAAATAAATTTATTTTTTCATTGCGTATATATCTGTAATGATATATTTTAACATTTATTTTATATGAGTATACACTAGAGAGAGAATGAAGAAAATTAAACTTCGATTTTTTGCGAAATTAGTAATAATTTTTATTGGAATGTAAGAAAAAAATCCGTTTTCTTTACTTACTTGTGTACCATATTTACACATCGATTTGATGTTTTTTTTTTTATAATTACATATACGAAGTAATAAAATCGAGAGACTTACTGATTTCGTGATAAAACAAAAAGTTATTAAAGTGAAAAAAAAAAATAATATATAAATAAGAAAAAGGGGACAAGAGAATGAAAGAGAAAGAGAGAGAAAGAGAGGGAGAGAACTAAAGAGAGTCGAAAGAAATTTTATATTTTTTGTTTCAGACCCTTCCTGACTTCAACGAGGAGACTGGAAATTCAATCGACTGCTCGCAACCCAGCTCACTGACCAACTTTCGAAGTTTAATTAAAATAACCGCGGTGCTAAGTGAACTCGTAGAAAGTAGTAGCTCGTTCCTGAACGTTAGTACTATGTACATATATACTTATAAGTATATACCTACATACATACATACATACGTACGTGCTACGATTTTAACTTGAATCGTTTGAAAGTTCATCGAGTTTCAATGTACATACATAAACATACACAAACACAAACGGATTCACACAGACCTGCAAACACACGCATACGTTCATATAAATTCATGCATGATTATTTACAAATATTTATATTAATTATGCATACGTAAACAATTTGTTAACATTAAAAATGAATCACAGAAATATTCGTATCTCTCAACTGTTGATTTAAAAAAAATATATCAATAACTTTTTGTAATAAAATATTTCCAAATTCTTACGAATACAAATACATTAAGATAATTAAATATGTAAATTGATATATTAAATTTTATCGTATAGAACATAGCATATATATAAATATACATATGTATATATACGAAATTATACAATAAAAAGGATTTGATCGTTTTACTTTAGATGATAACGATAGGACACTTATAGTCGTTGAAAAATAAGTGTGCTAACGGATACTCGAGGGATACACACATTACACGAGACAAATACTCTCTCTCTCTCTCTCTCTCTCTCTCTCTCTCTCTCTCTCTTTCGCCATTAAAGTATTATTTACCTGCAAATTCCAGACATTAAAAACTCATTTGCAGTTAGTCGCATCGTGTGATATTGCAGCATTGTATCTTTCTGCCATCTTTTCTTCTTCTTCTTTTCTTTTCTTTTCTTTTTCTCTTTTTTTCTCTCTCTTTTTTCGTATTTGCGATTTACGATGTCTCATATTCCATTCTCATTATTACTTATATATCCTTTCTAGAAAAATATCGTCTACGTTCAGTCAAAAGTCACTAACAAACATTTATGGTAATTTGAATGATTCCTCTTCGTAGAAATAAGTAATTGTATAAAATCAAGTTTCGAAAAAGTATGCTTTTTGTTAATCCTTTTACACATTAATATTGATGCTTTTTAAGAAATAAAAATTAGTAGATTAAAAAAAATGTAATTTTCTCATTAAAAAAGAAGAAAATATGGTTAATGACTTTTGGCTGAACGTAGACGAGAAAAATAAATAAAAAAACGATATTTCCGATTAAAGAGCAATTTGAAGAAAAATTACTCGTTCCTTGATTTAAAAAAAAAAAAAACAAATTAATACGAAATATATAAAATGTATTACAAATACGTTTTTCTATTTTTCTAAACAAATAAATCTATAACATTTACTCGCATAGAAAATCATTTGATTTTTCTTTATACAAAAATATCCTAATTTTTCGAAATCTATCTAAAGATTTCAAACTTTCAACCTAAACTCTATCTAATTATAAATGAAAAGATAATTAAATATAAAGTAAGGATAAAAATACGGACGAAATTGAAAGGACTGTGATTATTGGGAACGATTTATTCGACTATTTTACATTGGGAATGTGATTGACGTAAATCTTTCCGCAGCACGTACAATATTTATACGAGAAGCTTACTCGTTCGATTTACGATAGAACACCAACAGCAACACCAACATCAACAGCAGAAGCAGCAGCAGCAGTAGCAGCAATAGTAACATCACTACTACAACCTTAAAGAATTGTTTAATGAAATTTAAACGATGAAAGATGAATAGCATCTACCATAGCACATATATATTGTATATATATATATATATATAGTTAGAAAGAGAAGGAAGAAGAAATATGTATGAGTATATACCCCATCTTTGGTAAAGATGAGCAAAGTGGTGATTACCAATGAGAGTAAGAGAATGAAAACGAGAGAGATAGATATATAACATAGATAGAAAGAGAAACACATAGACCAACAGCAGAGAGATAACTGGAAAGTTCAACACGATGATGTCGATTTAATACTACGTTTGCAGAAATCTTACTCCTGGTACCCGAACTCGTGCGATGCAATTTCGTGCAAACTTATGGAACAAAATTCAAACAGTTTCCAGTTCTCTCTAATACAGGAGCCTACAAGATGATGATTAGTAAAGTAGAGTAGACTAGAATAAACGTTTCATTATCATGCGTAGAGCTTAAGTACTTCATTAACGATACCAACTGTGTTAATTCACTGAATATAAACTTATTACAAATGTACAATTTAACTATGTTAACTCGAAATCATTTAAATTTTATTTCTATTTTTGTATTCCATAATAAAAGTAAAAGAAAAAAAAAACAGAGAGGGAGAGAGTAATAATAAAGTATATGGCGTTTGTCTGAATAAAATGAAAGAATAAAAAAAAAAGATGTCATAAGGAATAACAAGACGTGATTTATTATTAGTTATATACGCGTTTTCGTTTGTACGTATTTATATGGAAAGTAATCATGCGAATGACAAGAAGATGTGGATTCCTATCTTTTTGACTTTGATCAAATATGATATTCCAGAGAAGAGAAAAGTAGAATGAAATATTTTCTTTCTCTCGAATAAATTGAACTAACGCGTGCAATATATTACGTTCAAAGAAACGATCTTCTGATTTATATATAAACTTATATATATATGTATTATATATATTTTTTTATAAATATATAATATAAGTAATAATACGTATATACTTAATTATTAAGATTTCATTCATTCATTCATTCATTCATTCATTTATTCATTCGTTCGTTTGTTTGTTCGTTCATTCATTTTAAAAGATTCTTACAAACACTTGTGTTATCGCGATATTCGTGAAAACTTTCGTCGTAGTGAAAAGGACGACAGGGAGTCGTACACTTGCAGGACCTCCATCGTTCTGATCTTTAAAATACTTTAAGGATAATATCCAGACTCTAATGATGTTCCTTATTACACCAAGTGCATCCCATAAACTGCACACTCTCTCTCTCTTAGCATGAACCGATAACTACTTTCCATGAAATTCTTCTCCTTCTGTGTAACTCATGATTCAAGATTTCTAATCAGAGTTTATTTCGTTCAACTTATCCTAACATATTATTTTATAATTAACAAGTAACTTGTCAACTTTAAGCAACATTACAAATTAATAAAATGTCTACATTTTGATTATAAAATCATTATTATTATTATTATTATGAAACTAGTTTGTTACTCTAATCGTAATAAGATTATTTTAATTTTTCATCTGCGTATATTAAAACATTATATCGTGTATTTAAATTTATATACTATATCGTATCGTATTATCAATAAATCTAATTTACATTTTTACTTATACTATAACTAAATTTCATTCTCTTCTCTTTTTATCCAACACACACGATATTCTCTATCACATATATTTAAATCTAATATGAAAACTAATCACACATATGACAATACCCAAAAAATTAAACGAACACGTTAAAAAGAAATATTTTTAAATAAAATAAAAATAATATTATTTCTTACTTGTGGATAAATGACTGAGAGACGAAGGTTGTTGCAAATCCTCTTCTTTTTTCAAACACTAAAAAACACCTACACAAACCACCCTCGATTGTGTGGCAACCCTTTTCGTAATATATCCTATACTGTTGCTTGTCTGGTACTCACAGTGCATCCAGTAATCTTCGTGCACGGAATAATCTGTATTGTCCGAAACACGCTCCGCGCCGATTCAACCAACCCCTCTTCAAGCGCACCCACACCGCCACCCCTCCACCTCCCCAAACTCACCCTCCTCTAGTCGAAAACGTGACAAACACGGAGCCTTCCTGTTAGCGCACGAGTTACAGGGATATACACGACAATCAGGATACACGATTATCTACGACTGTGTACTTAAGTGCACGCATATATCTTCACGTACATATGCATATATATATATATATATATGTATATATATATATATACATATGTGTATACGTATTTATGTCGTATGCATATGTACAATACATATGTGTGTTTGTAAGTTAAATCATCAACACGAAATTAGAGGAAATGTTATTCTCTAATAACATACATTAATGGTCACTTATATGATTACGTTATTATTTTATTATCATCATTAATATATTATTGTTATTTTTATTATTATTATTATTATTATTTTTGTAATTATTTTTTTTATTTTTTTAAATTTACTTTCCCGACAGGAATTATTATGCTCTCATATTGTTTATTTCTTGCTCATTGTTTTTAATTTGTTATAACACACCAATTTGTTTCTAGAAATATTGAACGTTAATAACACACTTGTGATGATCATCATTGAATCACTGAAGAACTTTTGACATGTGTAAATTCACTGAACGCCAATCATCACTTAAAAATCATTTCCTTTAAAAATCGCTCGTTCAATTTCTACTCGACGTCATTTCTTTTAAATCAATGCCTCCCCCTTTTCTTCTCTCTCTCACTCTCTCTTTCATTTTCTCTGTTTTCTTTTGAAAAAATAAATAAAGAAAGAAAAGAGAAGGAAGGTAGACAATGTTCACGTAGCATGATTAATCCGACGGTGACAAGTCTTCGAGAATAAATTTATTCTAATTTCAATCTTTATCTCTCATCTTCAAAAAAAAAAAAAAAAAAACAATAAAAGAACAATAAAAGAGAATTTTTTGTTCTGTCTCTCTCCCTCTCTCTCTCTCTCTCTCTCTCTCTCTCTCTTTCTCTCTCTCTCTCTTGTTATTCCAACGAAGTGTGTCCTTGTCCAACGTAAGACGTAGAATATTTAAGTTAATACGACGTGTGTTATCACGCGTAGGTGACACGTGAGGTGACGTGGTAGGATACAGTTTCTGCTATGACGTTGTCTATTAAGGTTAAAACGTACAAAGAGAAACACACAATGATTTTCGCAACATAGATCTGACGATGATCGTTTCTTTCTTTTTTTTATGGGATCCTGAAGATATATAAAACAGAGAACAAACAATAAAAATTACGAATGTTCACGTACGTAATAATATAATGGGATAAAAAGGAATGAAAGATTTACCCCTATCCCTTAACCCCAAAAAAAAAAAAAACAAAATTAATAACAAAAAAACGAGCGAATGGAAACAATGTATAGGTAAAAGAAAAAAAAAAAAAAAAAAGGAAAGAAAGCAATAATAGAAAACAAACAAACAAATCAAACAAAATGTGAGCTGGAAGAAAGAAAAAATGAAAACCAAGGAGAATACAAATATGTAAATGAACAACAAAAAAAAACGAAAACAAAAGAGAAAGAAAATAATAAAAGAGATTAAACAAAGGGTAGGATATGGAAAAAGTTGAGTAGATAAAAAAAAAAGAAAATAGGAAAAATTACGAAAAGAAGAAGAATCAATCGCGTGGTCACGTTTAACCTGAACGCGAGTGCCGACCGGTTTGACGTTCTCGTCTGCTCTGCGTACCGGGCTGCTACTACTGGGGATCTCCGTATGCTTGTTTTTGCAAACCCACCACACGCGAAAGAGAAAGAGAGAGAGAAGGAGAGGAAAGAGAGAACAAGTGGGAGTGAAAGAGAGATAAAGATAGGGATAGAGAAAGAGGGTTGATCTCCCCACCACCATTAGGAGGAGAAGCAGTAGCACAACCACCACTACCACCACCACCACCAACCACCATCACCATCATCCTCACCCTTACTTCCAATACCACCACCACTACCACCACCATCAACAGAAGTAGCACCAGCACCACCACCACCACCACCACCAGCAACAGAAACAGCAGCAGCAGCAGCAGCAGCAACGACGACGCTCGCTCGGCTGCTTTCGACGATGCTCGGCGTCGCGACGGCGCACTAAACCGACAGGACCTCTATCCTTCTCACTTGGTATCTGCTTTTCCCACCACCACCACTACCACCACCACTACCATCACCGATACCAACACCATCACCATTTTACTTGTATTACTTCTATATTCCTATCCTTGTGTACATTTTTCCCCACCTTTTATCAATGTGCACGTTTATTTCTTTCTCATACTCTACACACATACTTCTATCTTTCTCACTCTTTTAATATATATATATGTATATATGTTTACGTGTATACGTGTGTTTCTCTTTCTCTCTTTCTCAATTTATACGTACATGTATAGGTATATCTCTTTCTCTCTCTTTCTCAATTTATATATACGTGTATGTGTATATCTTCCTTCATCCCTCTCTACCTCACTCTTTCTCTCTCTCTCTCTCTCTCTCTCTCTCTCTCTCTCTCTCTCTATTGTACTTAATTCGTATATGTGTGTGTATTCTTCTCTCTTTCTCACTTAATTCGTAAATGTATGTGTATCATTCTCCATCTCTTTTTGTCTTATTGTCAAAGTTTGTATGCGTGATTAGTCTCTCTCTCTCTCTTTCTTTCTCTCTCTCTCTCTCTCTTTTACGGCACCTCTATCCCCCTCCAGAGGCCACGGATCGATCCGTCCCTACGTTCGTATATACGTTCTTCGTCCTCCGAGTTACTCTGCCACACTAAAGCTTATCCCTCCACTGTACTTGCGCGCCAGAGTTTTCTGAAAGGGTGAGTGTATAAGGAGAGAACGAACGAAAGAAAAAGAAAGAAAGAAAGGAAGAAAAAAAGAAAGAAAGAAAGAAAGAGAGGGAGTAGTGAGAAGGGTAAATGTAGGGGAGAAAAGTCTCGATGTTAACTCGCGTGTCCTCTACGATTTTCTATCCAACTTCTTTACGAGATCGGTCAGCACAACCAAAATTATACTATTAAAATTTGTATTCTTCTTTCAAGTTGAATCTAGAAAAGTTTTGTTGAAGGAAAGTATGGTTTTTTTTTGTTTTTTTTTCATACTTTTTAACTTGCTTTAGTTTTTTTTTTCTTCTTTTTTTATTATATTTCTTAATACAAAGAATGAAATTGTTTTGTACTTCGAATATTGTTGATTTTTTATGGAATTTATATATATTAGTCGAAATAATTATTAATTTTTTTCTATTATAATTTTAAATATATTAATTTTTTTCTCCCGGAGACAAATATGTGATGTCAAAAATTAATGTATATATAAAATGCTTTAAAATTATATAATGTTAAATTAAATTTAATTAAATTGAATTTAATTACATTTTTACAAGAGATCTTTTGATATATATGTCATTGCTATATAGATCTTTTATAAATCTGATGATCTCTAGAAATTTTATTCCAAGATATATACAATTTTGTTCTCAGTGTTTCTTTTTCTTTATTTTTTTTTTTGTTTGAAAAAAGATTGATTTATGAGATAAAAATACGTTAACTCGTAGTTGGCTTGAAAATTTTCTATCCAACTTTCTTTTTGAAATCGGTTAAAGCCATGAGAAAATTCGAAAGATCTATAGGAAAGTACAAAGAGAAAGATCCGTTCGTATTTCTATCTAGAATCTTAAACGAAAATTTTCAAACGGTCGATAAGTTTGAATAATTACTTTCCTTCTTTTCGCTTCTTCGTCCGTCTCGAAAATTTTCCATGGAAACTTTATAGGTGTAATCTTGAGATTTAGATGATTTCTTCGATAAAAAAATTAAATAAGTACGATTAAAAAAAGTCCAATTATTATATGATAGAACATTAAAAGATATATTATAGTACAATATATATAATTGAAAACCTAATTAAAAATAAATATGCCAATATTTTGTCTTCAAAATAATTAAAAAATGCATACTTATCTTTACTAAAGCAATCAAAATTAAAGTTAACAAAAAATAATGAGATACACCGAATAATAAAATTTTATTAATAAATAAATTATCCATAAAAATGTACTATATAAAAACTTTACCCCAAACACCTAAATAAATAAATTATGTAAAAAATACTGAGAAGATAAGATTCATATAAAAAACAAAATTAAAAAGAAATCAAGTCTAAATACAACAAGTTCCAACGTAAATTTCATTTATATATATATATAAAAGCATAGTAAAAATAACAAAATATAATAAAATATTAAAATAATCTCAATAATATATTGATATATTAAATATCGATGCATATGATTAATCAAACAAGATCAAATTGAAATTACAAAATTGATTAATCATCAGTCCTTTCATCCCTCCCCCCTCCCCCCTCTCTCTCTCTTTAACATTCAATCTCTGTGTATTTCGACCGAGATTAAACTCAAAGAGACACACAAATAGATAGATAGATATAGATACAGATATAGATAGATAGATAGATAGATAGATAGTTAGTTAGAGAAAGGGAAAGAGAGAAGATCGAAATTACGCAGAGAGTAGGATCTCGAATGAGCATGAACGCACGGGCATGTGTATAATCGCTGAGCTTACAACGTTTACGCGTGTTCGATTCTACGATCGTGTTTAGACGCCCTTTGAAACTCGTACGTCTGGATGCTGACAGTTAAACCGATGCTATTGGCTCGCTCGATTGGTGAATGATATCACACCACTCTCCTTAGATGATCGATTTGACGAGAGAATATATTACGATATACATCTCTCAACTTCCGCTTCGATTATTCGAGAAAATTCCATTACAACACTTTTTTTTCTTCTTTTTCTTCTTTTTCGTCTTTTACTCACTTTCCTATTCTTTTGTAAAAATTTAATTCGAATTTCCCCTCCTCTACTCAATAAACTCACATACACATATACACATGTATATATAAAATCAATAAATAAGAATGCATGATTTTTATTACCTATACCGATCTCTAACTTTTCTTTTTTTCAAATAATCAAATGAAATTATATTATGTAATCTGTCTATTCGTTCGCTAAACGACGAATACACGTTAAAGGGGTAATATTTTTTAATTAAAAAATAAAATTACAAAGTAAAAGAAGGGGAGGAGGGTGTTGTTTCTTTTTTTACTATATTTCTTAATACGAAGAATGAAATTGTTTTGTACTACGAAAATTGTTGATTTTTTATGGAATTTATATTATTATATATTAGTCGAAATAAATATTAATTTTCTATTGTGTAATTTTAAATATATTAATTTTTTTCTCCCGTAGACAAA
>NW_014569698.1:287826-291391 GCF_001313835.1 Polistes canadensis | reverse complement strand
GAATACTGCGGAGCAGTATTTTTTCTTTTCAAAATCTTGCGATAGTTGACGAGATATATATATATATAAAATGCTTTTAAATTACATAATGTTAAATTAAATTTAATTAAATTGAATTTAATTAAATTTTTACAAGAGATCTTTTGATATAAATCATTGCTATAGATCTTTTAAATCTGATAATGATCTCTAGAAATTTTATTCTAAGATATATACAATTTTGTTCTCAGTGTTTCTTTTTCTTTTTTTTTTTTTGTTTGAAAAAAAGATTGATTTATGAGATAAAAATACGTTGTTTTTTTTCCATTCCCAGAGATAAACACAATAGTTATAATTTAATTGAAAGAAAAGACACACACACACAAATGTATTCAAATTAATTTGTAATATTAATCGAACGAGATATATGTATGTATAATTAGTTCATCTCAATATGTTGTGTATCAAAACAACCATTTGATAAATTATTTATCTTTTTTTGTTTATATTTTGTAATTTCATAAATGAGTTATATATATATATATATATATATATATATATTTTGTAAAAAGAAACAAAAACAGTTGTGCGAACTTTTCAAATGGTATTTCCTAAGAGGAAGAAAAACGAGAATCTCTAGAATTGCTTTAGATTCGATCGTTAAAATGGTCGAAAGATTTTGGGGAAACTTAAGAGAAAGAAAGAATGAGAGAAAGTAAAAGAAGAAGAAGAAGAAGAAGAAGAAGAAGAATAAGAGAAAGAAGGAGAACCTCTTTGTTTCTCAATGGTCGCTTTTTTTCAGAACTTTATTACCGAGACGCCAGAGGTTCGTACCTTTTTTCGTTTATCTTTGCTTTTTTCTAACGAAAGTCGTTTATTAAAAACCCAAGGCACACAGGAAGATGTGATGCTCATTTCCACCCCAGCCCATCACCCCCCAACCCCCAATCCCCGCCTCCCAACAATTTTAACTCACACTACTAACCCTCCTCGAGGATATTTTAATGAAATTCCTTTTTCTCGAAGTAGTAAGGTTTTTATAGATATTTCAGATTTTCTTTCGATCTTGTGAATATTCTGATAAAGAATAGTGTTATTTTCTTTTCAATGCATAGATAATGAAAATCTTTCAAATGTGTGTAGATAAATTTATGTAAAATAGTGAATGTAAATTGTAAATGGTATATGTAAATAGGTGTATATAGTAAAACAAAATATATAATAAATATGTAGATGTGTATGTATATAATTAACACATTTAGTAAGTTTATTTATAATATAATAGATATTTAGGTGTATATGTGTATATAATAAATATGTAGATGTAATTATATGATAGATTCTTTAGGTATAGGTATATGGTACATGTGTATATAAGTATTACATAAGTAAGTATATGTATATGTATATACATATATATATATATACGTGTGAATAGAACGCCGAAGGCGAATCGAATACTATTATGAATTTTTAAATAAAGGAACACCGAATCGAGTTTAACCACGGAATACGTTTGATCGTTCTATCGAACCTCAAAATCATTTCTTCCACGTTACTGGAACGCTTTCTCGGTTGCTATTGCACGTATCACTTTATCTTACCTAACTCACGTAACATACTTTATCTTTAATTCTATTTCTATTATATGTATTGTATAATACATTTATATTTAAATATACTTATATATTTTCATTCTGTGTAATTCAATACTGACAATACTCTTTTTAATATACTTTTCTTTTACGATAATTGGGCCAGTGATTACATAGATGGAAAATGTTGATATATTATATTATAAACTCATATCGATTCGAACTTTCGATAACGAATATAAGTGAAAAGTTAAAAATCATAAATTTTTCTCTCTCTCTCTCTCTCTCTCTCTCTCTCTCTCTCTCTCTTTTATATATGTATTTTTATTTAATATAATATAATATATATATTCATACGAATGTGTATTTCATTTCCATTTAAATAAAATTCTGTCTTTTTCATATTTAACTTATGATAGTACTTATCACGTTCGAATAAACTTGAAATTATTATATGCTGGGAATACTCGTGGATCAATCTGAAATCTCGACAATGAACCAATGAAAAATTGAAAAATCATATACTCTTTCTCTTTCATTCTCGATGTTTCTCTCTATTATAACTATATATCTTTTTTTTTTTATTTTATTATATATTTTATTGAAATTACATAACCGTATTTTATATTTCTCTTACGTCAATCCTATCTCTTTTGTATTTTTTCAGTATTAAATAATATTTATCGTATTTGAATAAATTAGAAATTATGTTTGTAACTGTAAATATCGATTTACCGACACAATGGGCCAGTAGAAAGATGAATATTCATTTCTCTTTCTATGTATATTTATCAAATATACATAATACCATTCTTATTCGAGTACGATCAAATCCTCTCTCGTTTTCTCTTAAATAATAATAATAAAAGAATATTCATTAAATTTGATTAAGTCAAATATAAATTAGAAATTATCTCAAAAGATACACACACACACATATATATATATCGATTCATTTTATGAACAATGGACTACAGATAAATCGGGAACAGAAAAATCTGTTCGGACTAGTAAAAAGGACCGATAAGTGGTAATAGAAATCGAATTAATATTCGATTAATATTATCTGAAGAATTGATGAGAACAATCGAGAGTCAATCGATGCTCCAATAAAAATTTTCTATCAAAAATTTTTAATTACTCTCTTTTTATATCTATCTACATATACATACATACATACATACATACATACATACATACATATATAATTCTATATATATTTTTATTTAAAAAATTATTAATTTATTTATACACATCTCGATACATATGTATTTATATATTTATTTATCTGTTATATGTATATTCGCTTAACTGTTTTTGTCTCTTAATTAAGAATGATCTAGTCAAGAACTTAATTCGATTACTCTACCGGGTGGCACGCAATAATCGTGATGATAAGGATCAAGGAAACGTGGCTGGTGATCGCTCGTTTTCGTGCACCAAGCTAGTTAACCGTACTCGAGTTGTTCGCCACATTTGCGGCGAATCCGATGCTCCTCGACCACGAATACCCCTTCCTAACTTTTCCTCCTCCTCTCCTCCTTTTACCCTCCTTTTACTCCTCTTCTTCTCTTTCCTTCTCAACGAGCCCCATAACGAAGTTTTCGACTTATTTCTCCTCTTATCTTCCTTGTCTCTAAACTTTTCTGTTAATTACTATTACCTTTATACGTGTTTATAATAACCATTTGAAGAAAAAGGTATATTAATAAGATGAAGCAAAAAAAAAGAAAAGAAATAGAAATTAAAAGTAAAATAAAACGGAAGAATAATTTTTGATATGTGTCGAGAGATTAGGATAATTCTATTTTATATTTTGTATTTATTATTACTAATTTTCGATATACGTGATTGTAATCAATGATCATTGAATTGTATGTATAATATACTATTTTTATTGCATTAATAATCTAAAAAATAAAACTAAATTAAAATATAACAGTAATTATATATAACCAGTTTAATAATTCAACTTTCAGCCAAGAAAATAA
>NW_014569698.1:255326-282826 GCF_001313835.1 Polistes canadensis | reverse complement strand
AACTAAAAACCCTATCCTCTTTTATACGAAAATTTCTATCGAAGTGTATTGAAATGTGTATATTTTGTTATTTTCATTATTATATATTAAATATATTGAACTTACATGTACTAAAAAATTTTAAATACAAACGTTGATCATATAAAAACAAAAGAAAAAAAAATTTATTTTATATACTTTTGAGAGATTTAGTAATATTAGAGATGATATATCAAAGTATTTACCATAAATACAACATGAAACTAAAAGTCATAAAACAAAGGACATTATCCAGACTGTTAGTGATGTGTAAAATAGGATCTTACAAGTACCTGGAATCCTCCCTTCCTCTCTCTCCTTCTCTCTCTCTTTCTTTCTCTCCCTCTCTCTCTCTTACTGTTAATACCGTGTATACATTTGGGAAAGTTAGTAGGGGCGTATCGTAACATAAATCGAGAGCATGGCTTTTCCTCGAATTAATTGCCTCGACTATCTTCGATTTATGTACTGTATCCATTACTTTACAAATCTCTTCCTATCTTCTACCCCCCCCCCTTCCCTCCCTCTCTCTCTCACTTTGTGTCAACCTATAAAATCAAGTACAAGTAGATTTAATAAAAAAAAAAAAGAGAAGAAGAAAGATAGAGTAATACCTATATAAAAGAATATCGATTTATCCTCTTTATGAAAAAACATTAACATATTTATAAATCGATAGTAAAACGATTCGATTCAATTCCCACCCCTTTCTTCTTCTCTTTCTCTCTCTCTCTCTCTCATACACATAGACATACTTTACCTTTGAAGAAAATCGTTACAAGACAAAGAAATGAGAAATGGTAATTTTAAAAGAAGAAGAAGAAGAAGAAAAAGAAGAAAAAGAAAGAACTATGTATGCATCGAGGTAACTCGAAAAAAGTAAGACAAAAGTAAGACAAAGATGAAAAGAAAAGAGGAAAGTCCTCTTGCTTTACTCTTTCTCAACCCTCTCTCTCTCTCTCTCTCTCTCTCTCTCTCTCTCTGTCTTTCGCTTTAGAAAAGCACTTTGGTCCACTATCGAGCACAAACGCGCGTCATCACGTTTGTGGCGAACTTTCACTAACGTGTATAAGCGAAAGATGCCAACACATTGGAACTTTAAGCTTTCACTAAAATGCTTTCCATCTTTCTATCTCAATCTCTATCTTTCTCTCTATCTCTTATTCTCTCCAACGTATACATGCATAAAGAGAAAGAGAAAGAGAAGGAAATGCACACATATACATACGTAAATATGTACTATATATAGTATACTACTATCACTCTTTCACGAAGTCCATGTCGTTGGGTGCGCGCAAGCTCGCCATGCCACCATGGTGCAAAATTTAAAAGTCAAAGCGAATGCAGATTAGGTTAACCTCGTAGCGCGTGTATACACCTTTTCACTTTGCGCGAGCAGCCTCCCTTTTGCCTTGCGAAAACCCCTTGAAACCCTTTCTATCTTCCCTATACCTCTCCTCCCCCATTACTCTATCCCTCTTCCTCTTCCTCTTCCTCCTCTTCTTCCGCCTCCTCATTCACCCTCCTTCTACGTCTGCCGTCCATCGTTTGCACTGAAAACGCCGCACGTTTTGCTTCGCCCTACACCGAGCTGCTTACTTAGAAGGATTATCACTGACTCTCACACACACAGACACACAATCTTTCGTGAAAATATAAACGTATGTGTGTGTGTATATGTATATGCGTACGCGCGCGTATCAGTTTAAATTTGTTCCTATGTATTTTTCATCATATACGAACTCTTCTCTTCTCTTCTCTTCTTTTCTTTTCTTTTTCGTATGTACGTACGTGAAACACACATACACACATTTTCTATGCGTTGGTAACCTGTCTCGAGTGCGTGCAGTAAAAAAAAGAAAAAAGAAAGAAAAAGTAAGAGAAAAGAGAAAAAGCAAAAAAAGAAAACGGAAAAATTGTTCAGAGGAAAGCGAGAGTGACGAGAGAAGGTAAAAACAAAAAGAAGAAAAAAACACACACACAAAAAAGAGGAAAACGGAGAATAAAAAGAAAGAGCGACGAAGGGTTTGGGGTGGAAAGGGGAAAAAGGGTGGACGGGGGGGAGGGCTAAAGAGAGTTTACAGAGGCTGCTCGACGTTCTGAAAAATTAGTCTCGAACTGACGGGGTGAATGCGTGTGTGGATTTTCAAAAGGGTTGGTAGAATCGTGCGAAAGGGGAAGAAATTTTCTCCCTCTCTCTCTCTCTCTCTCTCTCTCTCTCTCTCTCTCGTAGTCTCAAGCTTGGCGTTTTAAACGATACGTTACAAACGACACCGACCATGTTTTCACGTATAAGTATGCGTACGATTGCATAGTTATATGTATTGTACGTGGGTGTATGGGAACGTTTAATAAGTCAGGTGATAGCTCGAAAAAGTGTCTACGTCTTTTCGACGATTCTGAAGAAAAGAACGGGGGGATGTACGTTGACAACGTCTTAAGGGGTTACATGGGTTTGGGACTTTCAAAAAAATTTTTTTTTTTTTATTTTTTTTTTTCAATTCTACAACTCATCTAAAATATTGTATTCAATTTTGAAGTCGATAGGAATAGTAGTTTTAAAGATAGAGCCCTGGGAAGTTGCACTCTTTAATGGCTCTTATACCAGCACTCAAATCTTTAAACGCGTTTTTCTCAAAACGCTTTTTCTAAAGTCGGTTGTCAAGATTTCTCGAAAACTATTTAACCGATTTTGATGAAATTTGCTACACGTCTTCGTGATACTATTGACAAGGACTTGGACGAAAGATTTTCGTTTTTTTCATAAAATCGAATTTTAAGAAAGCAAAATGTGGTGCAAATTGTAGCGAAATTTGAATGTTCTTGCTAAAAACGTTGCCAAAAATCCAAATTATAATTTTTTTCTTTTTCCTTCGTCCAGTTTCTAGTTTTAAGTATTAACTAAAAGACCCTATTTTTTCAACAGAAAAACCCCCACCGTTTATAAGTTCTGCTGTGAACGCGAAAACACTTTTTTTCGGTGGGGTCACCGGAAATGACGTCGCAATGGCTGAGTTTAAAATATTTTTCAACCAAAATTTTAGAAAATGTTCTTTAAATATGTATCTTAAATACTATAAAAAGTTTGAATAAGAATTCCATTTTTTATATAGAAAAAAAAATTGTTGAAAATATGCTATTTTTTCCCGGTGTAAACCCATGTAACCCCTTAACACATTGCGTACGGGTCCCGAGATATCTCGTTTTTATGCACTCAAACGTTGCGTACGGGTCACGAGATATTTCGTTCCCATGTTTTATTTCGAATCAATCGTCAATGTAAACAAGCAACGCCAAATAGATTGTTGCGTTACCAGGATAACAAAGTCTCTCTCATGCTTAAGAATAATATATGTGAATATAATACCAAAAACAAATTAGAATTGTATGTATCCGCTTTAGATTGCTCGCCAAGAAGCATGCTGCTACATCGTTCGGAAATGTGCGGGTTTTGAGCGCGGTTTGTTAAAAAAATAGCGGGGTTTAAAGTTGGACACTATAGGGAGGGTTGTTGGTTGCGTTGCGTAGGAGTAAAAGTGTGTGTGACAAACGAAATGATTATTTTTTTCTTTTCTTTTCTTTTCTTTTCTGCTGCTGTTGGTGTTGGTGTTGGTGTTATATTTCTCAGAACGTTTATCCCTGAAAATTATCACGAGTAAAAAACAACACACGTTCAAGCTAGGATTTTACTTCGTCATCCCGTAGCTTTTGTCTGTTAGCGACATGTAAAGAGAATGAGAAGGAAGACGGGAAAGAGAAAGAGAGATGAGTGAAAGGATGGAAAGAAAGAAAAAATAAAAAGAAAAGAAAAATAAACGGAATAGGGTGGACAAATAATAAGGGAGCTGTGTCCTCGAGCACGATCCACGTTTTTTATCCTTCTATGCTTTGTAAATCGTTCAGTTCTTTTCTTTTTCTTATTTAAAATAATAAGAATTGAACAGTGAGTGTTATCCCCTGTGTTGGATTAATATTTAAATATTATTTTCTCTTATTATGATGGATTGTTATTTAAACAAAATACAAAATTTACGTGACATTTTTCTTTTTTATTATTATTATCTATAAAATAGTATAAGCTCGATAAGATATCAATTTATTCTGAATGATATAATCATTGAAATATGATAAAGTTTAAAAATAAATAATCTCAAACACCATTGACGAATTCCAACGCTCAATTTCAATCGAATGATTGATTTCTACTTGAATATGTCTCCGATTTTCTTTATCCAAATTTTTACACTTATTTATTTATTTGTAAAAAAAATTTAAAAAAAATGTGTAAGATTGAAAAAATATTTAATTAATTTCTTGAAGATGTCCCATACTAGTCCGTGAACGATCAATGGATTCGAAAAAATTCATCGTTCGCGAATTTAATTTGCCTTCTTGTTCATTTATTGATAATATCGAAGTATCGGTATATTGAAATTCACGATTCATAAACTAATTACAAAGCAATGCATGTAAAACAGTTTTTACATGCTTCCTACGCACAAAATTGAGTAAATTAATGCTCGATTTCATTATTACTAACACGACCAAATACGTAAAGAGAGAGAAAAAAGTGAATTAATTACATTCCATTGTTAATTAAGTGAATTGAAACCGATTAAACAAGAAAACCCTGGTCTAACTAAAATAGCACCTATGTATGATATAAAAATCACAAATATATTAGAAATAACTCGTGAAAAAAACCAAAAGTTTTACCTCATGGTTGTTTATGTTAGTTTCGAACAAGAATAATTTACAAATACAACTAGTAACCCGTGCTGATATAGAACCTTTCATCTTCGGCATGATTGGTCATCACTGGAGAGATTTTCAATTTTTTTACTAACTCGTTAGCAATTGTTACTAATAGAAATAAAATAAAAAATGTAACACGAACAATTGGCATTAGAAGTTCTGTGATGGCTCCAAAACACTCGTCCACCTCGCTATTGGTTGAATGATATCGTGAAATTGATTAAAATTGGATTAATTGTTGAACCGATGAATCATTGAATCGATGGATCATTGAATTGTTGAATCGTTCAATCGATGTTTAATTTGTATAATTAAAAAAATACAAAATAAAATTAATTATATTTCATTCTATTCCAAATATTTTTCATCAATGAAAATTACGAATAAAAACAATCATGATTTTAAAAAAGATGGAATGTGAGAATTAATAATTAAGATTACAAAAAACAATAAATAAGATTACACTAATCGTTGATTTATCCAAACGAAGTCAGATTCATCGATAAAGGTGTTTAAAAAAATTACAATTCGTAAATCAAATGAGATTTAATTAGTTTATATAATTTTTTGTTATATAATATTATTTAATTACGCAGGAATAAATTCTTACAGGAAGAACGAATACGTTGCGTCTTGTTTCAACGTTGTTCAAAATCAAAATAAAATAAATACTTATGTACGAGTCACCACTTCCTTCTCAATCACTTTGCAAGATAGTTTCAAAATGTTTTTCTATGTGTACTTGATAAATGAAGAATTTCCTAGAATTCGTCGAACAATATGAACATAATCGATATTTAACTTGTTTAATTTTGATCTTACTCCACTCCTCTCTATACATTCAATTGTATGGACAATTATTACGCGTAAAAATAAAAAATATATACGCATGTTATAAAATAAAAATCTAGAAAATAAAAATAAACATAAAATGAATTTATTGAAATGTTACTTTTTTACTGATCTATGATTTTTTTCTCTTGTATTTCTAACACTAGATTTTTATTTATTTATTAATATTTATATAATATAATATTTTTTAAATAAAATTTATATGCGACTTTGAATTATTAATTCTTAAACAAACAAAAAATGTAATTATTAAAGATATTAATTTCACCCCTGTGTGTTCTCTTGTATAATATTATATATAAATCTCTATTATTACAGATTTTCAACAATATTTATCCAAATTTATGAAATATACATTTAAGAATATTTTTTACAAAAATTATTCGAAGCTCGTATAATATGCGCAAATTTTATTATAAAAAAATTTCCTAGTCGTATAAATTTTCAAAAATAAAAAAACACGCATTTAATGTTACTCATCCGAACGTAAGCATACGTATATATAATTTTTTTTTCTCTACGCAATAAAATCGTATTAATACGTTAATCATTTAATGTAAAATAACATTCACAATATTCAAATTTATTCACATTTTTTTCGAACGTTTCCTATGAAACCTCGTAAAAATGTTATAGGCAGAACAAAAAAAAAACACCAAAATCTTTTTTTTTTGGTGCTGTTAAATAAAAAAAAAAAAAAATAAACCATATGATACGCGTATCCTTTTACAAATCGTTCGAATCTCGTCTTACACGGTTGTTCCCATTTGTTGGCCACTCGACTTTCCGGTATCCATTGTTCGAACCTATGATAATGTATACGTACGCGTTTGGAAACAGGGAACAATTCTCGGCCATCCATCCGTTTCTAGTCTCTCTCTTTCTACCCCCCCCCACTCACCCTCCCCATTCTCTATCTCTCTCTCTCTCATGCACGGCGATTCCAATAATGATACTTCATGCACTGTACCGCAACGAGTATAGCTGTGACAAGAGTGAGTGAGTGAGTGTGAGTGAGTGAGTGAGTGAATAGGAGAGAGAAAGAGAGAGAGAGAGAGAGAGAGAGAGAGAGAGAGAGAGAGAGAGAGAGACGAGTGGCTTATTAGCGAAAACGAAGACAATGCAACGCAGTGTTTTTTCGTCACAGCTGATAGTTCGTCACGCGGCCTGTTTTTCTCAGCGTTGGCCACTTTTGCATTTAAGGTAGAGAAAAAGTGGTTGAAGAGGAACGAGAGGTACAAAAAAAAAAAAAAGAAAAAGAACAAGGGGTATATAGAAGAGGGAAACGGTATCATCCTCGAGATTTCGCGAACGCTCGTATTTCTTTTTTTTATATTTTTGTTTAGATCCCCTTCTTCCTTTTATCTTCTTCTTGTTTGTTTGTTTGTTTGTTTTTTTATGATGATACTTTTCTCCTCGTTTGTTTGTTTATTTTTTTTTTGGTACTTTTCCTTTTTTTCTCTTGGTTTTTGATTCTGTAGGCTTTTTTTTTTTTCTATGTTGCCTTTCGCTCTTATTTTAAAATAAAAATCGTACACGCGAACCCATGGTTTCACGAGAGGAAGCTTGAAAATCGTCGAAAAAGTAGTACAACGGATACTTTACACCGCGAACGGGGTAGGGAAAAAAAATAAAGGATAAAAAATAGAAGAAGGGGAAAAAGAGAAAGAGAGAAGAAAAAATTGAAGTGATCCCCCGTGGTGATCGTATCTCCCGATATGATGTTTAATTTCGTTTGATGTCGATAGAATTGAGACAGAAAGATGAGCCCAAACTTATATATTATATAAAAATATATATGATTTTTTGAGTATAATTTTTTGATCGATATTTGTGCAATAAACTATTACCTTAAATATAAATAGATAAATAAATAAATAAATAAAAATGTATAAATCAAATTGAATTGTATGGAGATATTTAATTATGGTTTTATTCGACCCGATCGATGTTGAATATCGATGTTGAATATAGTTAGGTCAAATAAATAAAAATATTATATTATAATAAATACTTCTCTATCTCTCTCTCTCTCTCTCTCTCTCTCTCTCTTTCTCTCTCTCTCTCAATCAATCTTTCTTTTCATTCTTTCTATCTAATTTAAACTCGTCGAACAGACTTTTAATACAAATTGCCATAACCGCCACAGAAATTCGTCCTTGTGGAATGTAAAACTCAATTTATGAGAATTACTTACTCGAGACTCGAGTAAGCCCGAAGTTTCTCAAAGAAACTTTTTCTCCCGTTCATTTCAGAGTTCATCGACTCCTTCGAGACTTCAGAAGAATGAATGAGAAGAAAAAGATGCGTATATATGCGTATATATATATATATGTATTCACAAGATCTTTCATTTTTATCACGTCAAAAAGTGTCAGCGTAAGTAACAATGAAAAATTAAAATAAAAGAGAAAAAATATGTCATGTGAACGATTATGCAAGAAAAATATTACAAGAAATCATGAATGAGAATGAATTTCTTGTTTGATTTGGTCATAATAATTGTATGTAAATGTAATTCTTTTTTTTAAGCAGTTAAATATCATCGATGTAACCGAATAAACCAAAAATGTGAGATAATTATAAATGAAATAATGATAAGACATTGTAAAAAACTTTGTAAGTGGTGCAATAAAAACCTGATTATATATATAATAATTTTTATTTTTTTTTATCATCGATGTAACCGTATAATGTAACGTTAACGCATAACAATAATATATTCTATTATTAAAAATAAAAGAAAATTATAAAAATAATATGTCGCGATATTAAAACTATGCTAAAGTGTTGTGTTTATATCACAATTTCTACGGATATAACATTCACAAAAACAATAAATGAATCATTTATAAATTTATAATCACAAATATATAGAATCCTACAATTATATAACATTTAGTTTGTTAATTTAATGAACTTATATAATTCTTGGCATAGAAATAAAAAATCTGATAGAATGAAAGAAACTAAACGGAAAAATAGTAGACATACAGATATCACATAAAAAGGTTAATTATTTTCAAGTATCGTGTAATATGAATTCTTCGAATTCCTGTGGTTTAATGGATTCACAAAATACGTGCTATGTATCCTCTAAATGTAAGATTTTCTCTCTCTCTCTCTCTCTCATTGTTTATCTTTTAGACGGTAAAGGATGAAAATGGAACTTCTACGTTAATCGTGTTGGTCGGTCTTGTAACAGTGTGTTGCAACGTGATCGCGTTGCTCGTAATATTCGGTGTCTCTTGGATCTATCCTAGCTCGAAACGAGCTACGCTCGAGGGTGCTGACCTTTCCGAAACATCTACAGATAAGATACCTAGATAGATAGATAGATAGATAAATAGAGAGAGAGGGAACGTCACGTAGATACCTCGTATACACGTAGATAAAGATTTAGAGGTACGATAAAGACAGATAGAACGAGGATTATTTGACTTCGGATCGTATACGAATGATTTATCGATCAATGATAATCTTCAATAGATACTAAACTTCCATTTATTTTGAATAAATCGATTCTTTAAATATATGTATTCAATCTTTCAATCTTTAAGAAATATTTAGATCGTTCACAATACACGTATGATTTGTATTATAAGAAAACTTTTTTCTATTGAGAGATTTTTTATTGTTTAGAATTATTCAAATTGTTATAATTGTGAATCGTAAATCGTTTGTTTAATAATTATTAAAATTAATAATTTCTTTTTTTGTACAAAACATACTGACGTTAAAAGTTGTTTCGTGTTAATTAAAAATGACTTGAAAATAATAAGTAATTTTATTATACATATAATAATAATTAAAAAAAAAACTAAAATAATATAAATTAATAATAATAAAATATTATATTATTGTAATATTAAATGGACAAAAAATATAATAATACATATAATTCTCTAAATAAATCCTAAAATAAATTAAATGAAAAATCGATCACAAAAATTGTATGATTAATATTATTAAAAAAACTTATGAACATTGCTTTTTTTTCTTATTTCTCTGTAATAAGTAAATAAAAATGTATAAACCTTGGGGTCGAAAAAAAGAAACCATCAAATCGTTCTTACGTTTTTTTTTTCCTTCTATATTAACTTTTTAGTTGTTTTTTTAAATTCTTTGACTTTCTTTTCAGTCGCATGGCAGTGACATTAAACATTCATATTCTTCCGAAACTCAAGCTTTAAAATTCTCCCATGAACGTCAAAGTTTCTATCTATTGTCGCACTATCCCCATCCGAAGAAGAACTTGTTCTACACTTCGACTTAAATGTCGTAAAGCTCGACTCCGTTTCGTAGAGAGATACATACGTAGTAGAAGATAATTCACGTAAAATGGTTGGGCTAAGTATAAAGGAACAGCTAGCTAGCTAGCTAGCTAGCTATTCGGTGAACGTGTAGAAAGTTTAACTTTCAAATTCGCTGTTAAAACGATCCGAGTAGTTAGTCGAGCGAATCTACTTGATATTACGATTTTATCTAATATTTTGTTTGTTTGTTATCTCTTTCATTTTCCTTTATTTTAACAAAAATAATAGAACATCAATAATATTTTGCTAATAGAATATCAAAATATAAAATATGAAATATTATTTTCTAATTAAAAGTGTGTGTGTGCAATTTTACAATCGACAAATTTTACAATAACAAAACTACAAATGATCTAATAATAACGTTCAAAACAAAGTCATAATTATCAGATTAATATAAAACAAAATTTCAATATTATCTTAATAAACTCTTTACTAATTAAAAAAAAAAACCACTCGTGTCAATATATTATATGATATAAAAATAAAATTGTCAACACTTTAACGAATTATTTCAAGATATAATCGAAATGTGTCGAATGCGTTTAAATTGGCTTCGACATATTTTTATTGAAAGAAAGAAAGAAATAAAGAAAGAAAGAAAGAAAAGTAAAATAAAGCTATCGTGAAAACGTTAATGGAAGGTTTTGTTCTATCGATCGATCGAAATATTTATTCTTGCATCTGTCTTCTTCGAACGCTTTAACGCCAATGGTGAGTACCACCCACCCCTCGGGAACACATTTATCGTTCTTCCTCGAGAAAATGGGTGGTCCAGTATAGAGGTTAGTGTGGTATAGGTTAAGGGTTGTAGAAGAGTAGAGGAATGGTGGTAGTGATGGTGGTGATGGTGGTGGTGGTGGTTGAATAACAGAACGAAGTGTCGATGGAGAACCGCTACGTGGTGTGGAAAGGTACGCGTTACTGCCAAAGATTTATACTTGGTCACGCCTAGAATGTCCAGTTTCTATATACGTGTATTTGTGCGCAGATGTGTATGTGTTATGTGTGGATGTGAAAGAGAGTGAGAGAGAGAGAGAGGAAGAAGGAAAATGGTATCGTTGAAGCTTACCTCCGGACAGACAAGATATGAGAATTCCAATTCTCTGTTATACGACGCGTTCCGACCTCGATGCATCGTCAAATTCTATTGTCTTCTGCATCGTAACACCCCCATCAACCTATTCGACTATTTCACTGACATTTCTGTTTCTACTTTATATCGAGGTAACATCGAATAACAATCGTATAGATTGAATAAGATATGACTAAGGTATTCTTTTTGATTTTTTTCATTTTTTGTTTTTTTTTTTTTTTTCAGCGAGATCGCTTTTCATTTCTTTTTTTTCTTTTTTTCTTTTACAATGTTTTAATCTCGTTTATGATTGTTTTTAATAAACGAATTTGATTTGGAGAAAATATTTTTTAGATTTATGATTTTCATTTATGTTGTTTGGGATATTTCAATGAACAGTTTACACAGGATAATTGTTTTCTATAAATTAAATGTGAGATACGAAAGAAGGAGGTTTTATCTTTTTTTTATCGTTTTTTTATTATTCTTTTAACAATGTTGAAAGAAAATATTAAGGAATATTGTAATTAACAATTTGTGGTCGGATAATAATTTTTTTCTAGGTTCATGTGATATAACGCGAAAAATAAAACTTTATATTAATTATTATTAATCTTATAAGAGAAGAATGTGAATATCGTATTGAACAATACGATAAAGAAATATAAAATAATTAGATATGACAATAACCTTTTGAATGTTCAAAGTATCTTTTGAAAGTTTAAAAGAGAAAGAGAGAGATCGTATACTACGTCAATGACGTTTCCTAGTTCGTGTTTTCTGAGTTACAAAGGAGACTTTCTACCCGTACTTTAGAAGGACGAGTTCCTCCCTTCAGGAGTGCTTGTCATTAACCTCCGGTTTTCCATCGGAGAAAAGTCGATAGCGTCTTCATTAAAAACTGATAGGGAATGCCACAACGGAAAGAACGACAGCAAGGGAAATGAGAAACGAACGTATAACTGGTAACAACAATAATGAACACCGTTGTATGATTTATCTCGTTTGAATTGATTCAATTTTTCAATAGGGGGGGGGGGGRGAAAAAGAAGCGAAAAAAAAAATATAATAAAAGAAGAAATAAAGAATAAGGAAAAATATGATAACTAATTTGTTTCGATTTGAAATAAAACAATAGCAACATATTTGATCGAATGAATGCACAGTTTGTATTAAAAAAAAACAAAAAAACAAAGAAATGAAACGTAAAATGTGCAATAGAATTAAATGAATTATTTTAATCCAATTGTCTTTCTTTTTTAAGGGGTTACATGAGTTTGGGACTTTCAAAAAAATTTTTTTTTTTTATCTTTTTGAATTCTACAACTCATCTAGAATATTGTATTGAATTTTGAAGTGAGTAGTAGTTTTAAAGATAGAGCCTTGGAAAGTTCCACTCTTTAATGGCTGTTATATCAGCACTCAAATCTTTAAACGCGTTTTTCTCAAAACGCTTTTTCTAAAGACGGTTGTCAAGAATTCTCGAAAACTATTTAAGCAATTTTGATGAAATTTGCTACACGTCTTCGTAATACTATTGACAAGGACTTGGACGAAGGATTTTCGTTTTTTTCATAAAATCGAATTTTAAGAAACCAAAATGTGGTGCAAATTGTAGCGAAATTTGAATGTTCTTGCTAAAAACGTTGCCAAAAATCTAAATTTTAATTTTTTCTTTTTCCTTCGTCCAGTTTCTAGTTTTAAGTATTAACTAAAAGACCCTATTTTTCAACAGAAAAACCCCCACCGTTTATAAGTTCTGCTGTGAACGCGAAAACACTTTTTTTCGGTGGGGTCATCGGAAATGACGTCGCAATGGCTGAGTTTAAAATATTTTTCAACCAAAATTTTAGAAAATGTTCTTTAAATATGTATCTTAAATGCTATAAAAAGTTTGAATAAGAATTCCATTTTTTATATAGAAAAAAAAATTGTTGAAAATATGTTATTTTTTCCCGGTGTAAACCCATGTAACCCCTTAATAGAAAATAAATCAATTTGTTTGTGTTCACTATTCGTACTAAACGACACGCGATTTGATAACACAATTGAATAGAAAGAAAAAATAACAAAGCCCCACGGATTTAAAAATGTAAAAAAGGTGTGAAATATATAATACACACTTGTATAAATTTGTCTTCCGTTTGAGAATTGATTTAATTAATTAATTTAATTTATCGAAAAAAAAGAAGAGAAAAACAGTGAAAAAATACGAAATGAGATATAAGCAAAAAAAGATACAAATGAATACAAACGATTGTAAATGAAGTATAGTAAATAAAATGAAAATGAATGAGGTTATCCAAGAGAAAAAGAGAAAGTGTGAAGTTAAGTAAGGCGTGAAAGGAAAACAGTCACTTTTCTCTACCCCTTTTCTACCTTTTCACACTACAACCTCTTGCGATCTTTCACTTCCATTCGATGCCAAACGCTCGACAATTCTTCCCCTCGATTGAATTTCAATACCTGCGAAATTAGGTTCACGCGACTCGTATGCACCCTCTTTCTTTCTTTCTTTCTTTCTTTCTTTCCTCCTCTTCCTTTTTTTACTATCCTTTTTTTTAACTCCCTTTCTTATTTTTTTTTTCTCTTCAGCCTTCTTTCTCACGTTTTCGTAAAAGTTAACCTACGACTTTTTCCGTGACTTTCAAGTTTTCTTTTTTCAAATATCCCTTTACGGGATCTTCTGATTTATGGTTAATGACGAAAAGAAAGAAAGAAAAAAAGAAAAGAAAATAATAATAATAATAATAATAATAATAAAAGGAAAGGAAATGAAAAGAGAAAAAAAAAGTATAAAAGAAACATTACAAAGAAATTATAGGAAAAAGATCGATATTATCGAAGGGAAAAAAAAATTATTAAAAAGAAAAAAATTATATGAAAAAAACGGGTAAGGGGGAGGGGGGGAGAGAGGGGGATAAATTAACGACGTTGAATATTTTTCTCAAAGAAGAAGGAAGATCATTTTCTAAGCGCGTAATACGAATCTATTAGAAGGAGGCCTTTCTTCTTCATCTTTCTCAAAGTACATAGTTTGCACGACATCTGCAAGGTACAAAGATTTACGAGAGATAAAAGGAGATCATTGACTTTGCAAGGTGTCGCACCTATCTTCCTCGTTTCATCGTTTATCATCAGGAAAAGAGACGACGAAGAAATTTACCACCACCACCACCACTATACCACCTATCAACCACCCACCTTTCTTCATCTACACATCTTGGATCTTCTTTAAAACTTTAGAAAAGATAAGAGAAAAATAAGAAAAAAAAAAAAGTAAAGGAAGGAAAAAATATAGATCGACTAAAGATCCTGGATATTACATCCCGTTCTGTCATTTGTTGGACAAAAAGAATAAAAAAAAAAAAAAAAAGAAGTATATAAGGAATGAGAAAAATAAAATAAAAAGGAAAGGAATGGATAATGGTAATACCACGAATTTTATGTTAATCGATTTTGTTGATGAAATAATATAAAAAAAAAATCTATAGAAATTGAGAATAAACGTAAAAATGTTGAAATATTCGAGATTGAAATAAAAAATTATTACGAAATAATAAAACTAATGTGTGAGCTCGCAACGAGTGAATAATTAATTCAACGAATTTGAAAATAAAACGAATATTCAAGTATTTTTAATTGTTTAATTTTATATTATATTATTTTATTGGATAAATTCCGATAAATCATTCTTCTTGCAAAAAATTCCCGTACTTCTAGCTTTCTTTTATCCGTTAAATCATTGTTTAACTTTTTTTCCTGAGGTAAGAAAAGAGATTAGCAATGACGAAGTCGAGAGAGTATGCGTGATAAAAAGAATGCATTTGCACGTGCGAGAGACGTGTAAACGCGATATCGTAAGACCCTTCTTTGCATTATCGCAAGTATATTCGCCATAAAACACGCGGAGTCGGCTTTCGAGCATAAGCGAAGCCTGCGAATAATGTTCTTCAGAGTACAAGCGTTCCTCGTGTTCCTTCTTTACTTCGAATTCTCTTAGAAAATCGACCAACATTTTCCGCATTGTCTTAAAAGACCCCACGTTTGGTAAACAATTTTCCTCATTTTCCTTTCTAACTTCGTATTCATTCAAATTTTTATCCAAAAATAAATAATTTATAATAATTATCGATCAATTAACGATCGTTAATATTATTTCCGATTATTTTTATTATAATCAGAATAAATATTTATTTGAATTATATTTATTGTTAATAATTTTTTCATATACATAATATTAAAGTATTTTTTGTATAATTTTATACAATATACATATTATTTATATTTAATATCTAATATTGATTGGATAATACACTAGTATGTGTGCAACACTAATAATATTATTTATTATAATATTATTAATATTTATTATTTTCTTTTTAGAGGATTTAACACATTCTGTAAAAAATATGACTGTAAAATAAAAGAATTAAAAATATAGAAAGGATCATTCGTATTATTCTAAAATGACATCGAAATATTATAAAAATAAATTATAAATTGAAATCAATTACATAATAATATTATAATAACACACACTATACCTAAAATAAAACATACTTTAATATTAGAAAAAGAAAAACAAATAGAATCATAATTGAAAATATTTTTCTTTACCGATTGAGAAAAACTTGTACTTTTTGCATTAAAATATCGAAGAAATTATTGACTCAATCAAATAGATGCAATAAAAAAAAAAAAGATAAATGGATAGATAAATAAATAGATAGCATGATACGGTTAGAGTATTCTCAATTGAGATCGAGATATCTCTCTTTGGTAAATGTGTACCAACGAAAGGGATACACATACCCTTTAGAAAATTCAATGTAACGTGAAACACAACGTGTAATAATTTACGTATTTACATTTCTATGTAGTTATGTATATATGTATGCATGTTCATCGTAGAAGATGTAATTTTCCATTTGGAATCGTAATAACATGTACTCTACCATAAATTCGAGCATATGCATATAATGCTTAGGTTTCTCTCTTGAACGCATTATCACGCTCGCGATCATGTACCATTAGAGTTGTAACTGTTAAACTTATACAATTTCAAGATAATGTTAGTATACCGGACTAACTTAGACGTTAGTTGGATAGAAATTATGTTGTTAACGCCGAAGAATATACACAAGTAATATTATCTAAACAATTTATATTCTTTTCTCTTATACACACACACACACACACACACACAAATATTTATTTTTCGTAACGTTAATTACTTAATAAGAAGCTTAATGAAAGACTTAATCCATGTAAGATCTTCGTGATATTCGATTAAAACGTTAATTCTGTCGTTTCATATATGTATTTCCTAACACTTTTTATATTTTAATTTTTTTTAAGAACGGTAAACGTTGTTTTTTAAAAAAACTTTTGTTAATAATTATCGCGGAGGAGGATGATACAAAAAGAAAAGAAAGACAACGAAATATATAGGATAGTACAATTTTTTTAAGAGGGTGTAAATTTTAACACGTGTGTATGTGTGTGTTCTGAAATATTTATTATAAAACTACCAAAAAAAGATAAGTTTTTAATAAGATTTAACCATTGATGTGATGATATTGTGAAGGGTAAGAGAAAATTGAAGAAGTGTGGTGCATTTATGTTTCTCGAATTATTAATAGACGATTTCTTTATAAGTACTGCTAAGGAAATGTTATTATTTATTTGTCATGTGTGTGATGATATGAATATGAGTGTGTGAGAGTTTATTATAGGATGAAAGAGAAAGAGAATTGATTAATTATTTATTTAAACGATTCTAAATAATGACTTTTTTATTCTATCTCATCTCAATATATTTCATTATACCTTTATTAAATCTTTTAATAAACATTATTATTAAACGATATTAAATAAATAAAATTAATAAATATATAAATAAAGTAAATCTCTGACAATATATATTAAAAACGAAGAGTTAACAATTATGTTAGAAATAATTTGGTAAAAAAAAATCATATATATATATATATTAAAATAAAAATAATATTATTGCTTAAAAGATAATTCTAAAAGATTGAGTTAGAAATTTATCGAGAGAGAATAATGTAATGTAATTTACAATCGAATGAATACAACACCAACAACAACAACAACAACAAAAATAAAGAATATATAATAATCGTTAGGAATCGAAATAAAAAGGGGAAGGAAGTGTAATGAAAGTAAATAATTCGTAGTAGTAACATCAGAGATACGTTTCTCGAGATGCAAAATGCCATTTAAGGCAGGTTATCGTCGTTCCGCAGTAGGACGCGTATTCGACCGCGAAAAGTTTTATCGTTTGCGCGGGAAACACGTGTAAGTTAAAGTTGAACTGAGTAAGTCTCCTCTCTCCTCACTCTCGGAGGAGGAAGTTTAGTAAAGCGCTTTTACAACTATCATCCCTCTTAATCCCCATGGCGGCGGGTCGCAAGGCTTCACGTTTACCCCTTTCGTAGTACAAAACCCCTACTCTCATCCACCCTCCTCCTCTTTCTCTCTCTCTCACTCTTTCTTTTTATTTCTTTTTCTTTTTCTCTGTGTGTATACTCTCAGAGTTATTCGTCCGTATCGATTTCGGAAACAAACATTTGAAGTCCGGACGTAAGCCACTGGAGCGTTTATAACCGTCTCTCACTATTCCTTTTTTCTTTTTCTTTTTTTGTTTTTATACATATATCCGTTTTCCAATCAAGTTTATCTTTCCTATATTAAAAAAAATACAAATAAAAGAGTATATAGTATGAAGTATGTATGTGTGTGTGTGTGTGTGTGTATATATATATAATATATAAAAGTATATAAAATAACAATAGTATATATTTGCGGAAAAAAAGTGAAAGAAAAGAAATTTTTTCTATTTTTTTTTATTTTTTTTAGTTGACAAAAGTCCATTCTCTCTCTGATAGACTGTTTAAAAATATTGTAGAAAAATATGGAAAAATAATAAAAAAATAAATAAAATAAAATAAACTAATAAATTGCAAGGACTAGCGAGAAAAAAAAAACGGATAGAATAGAATAAAAAAAAAAAAGAAAAAAAAAGGAAGAAATAAGATAAAAAAGGAAGAAGGGAAGAAAAAGAAGAAGATAAAGAAAAAGAAGGAAAGAAAGGAAGGACGGAGGAAAGAGGTTCCTCAGGAAAATACAAGTTGCTTGCACGGCCGCGCAAAGAGAAACGGCCGGGGAAGCGAATTTACGAATCCATTGGCGAAGCGGTTCACGAAAGCGGTTGTCGCACTCGAGTAACTTCTCTCACGAAGAAAACCACGAGGGAATGTAATTTCTGCCAGTCCAGGGTCTCCGAGTTTCGTTTCGCTGTCTACCCTCAGGCATAGTAATAGTACTACTACTACTATTACTACTACGACAAATACTACTACTATACTATAGCACTAGTAAGTAATAGTAGTAGTAGTAGTAGTAAGGTACGTCTGACAAAAGAAAGAAGTAGAGAAAGAAAGGGGAAAGGAAAAGCTAGGAAAAGCCGAGATTCTATGTACAAATACACACACACAGACACACACATAAATATATATATATATGTTAAAAAGAGACAAAGAAAGAAAGATAGAAAGAAAGAGAGACAGAAAGGTGGTGAAAAAGGGTGAAATGGGAGTTGGTGGTTCACGGGGGTGGGTGGGTATGAACGGGGGTAGGTTTAAAGCGTGACGAGATTACTCGTTGTCTGACAGAACGGCCATGGCTTTGTTACTCATTGTCAGAGCCGACAACTTTTGCCGCGTTCTGTGTCAAGTTGGCCGCGTTCGCGTTTTGCTTCCGACTACGACGACTACGACTACGACGACGGCCGTCCCGACGACCGTAATGAAAATTCATACACGGTGCATTAAGTCGTCTAATGACCCGTCGGGTGCCTAACGACGTCGCAGCTTTTCCCCGTCGGCGGTTTCTCACCTTTTTCTTTCTTTCTCTCTTTCTTTCTTTTTTTCTTTCTTTTTTTCTTATTCACTCTTACTAACGTCAGTCGTTCTCATATCAAACGTACACTTACTCCTGTTAAACGACGCAATAGGCAAAGTCGTGGCAATTGCAGCAGTAACCAACCCACCCAACCACCCACCAACCCCAGCAATCACCACCACACTTTTATTTTTTTTCTATTTGCTTCTGCTGCTGCTGCTTCTTATTTTTTCGTTTCGTTTCGTTTCGTTTCTTATCCTTCCCCCACACCCCATTTTCTTTTTTTTCTTTTTTTTTTTCTTCTTCTCTTGCTACTTCTTATTTACGTACTCTTTCTCTTTTCATTCATTTTCTCGCTCTTAGTTGACTGTTTCTTTCTTGAGACCTTAGCGAATCTTAATTTGTACGGTTACACCACCGGCCAAGCCAGAGACTTACTGTACGCGATATACTTCTCACTCGCTTTTTTTTTTTTTTTAATTACATTTCGCTTTCAAACGTTTTCTCTTTTTTTTTTTTTTTTTTTTTTGGTCCCCCTTTTCTCATTCTTTATTTCCCACTCTTTTTTCTTTCTTTCTAATTTTCTTTTCCACCCATTTGTTGGCACTGTATTTTCCACTTTTCACGCGGAAAAAAAGCTTTGGGAGTTAGTACGGGTTTGAATCGCGAATCTACGTTTCGAAGGTTTAGTACGGGTGATTAGGGTCGCAAAGTGAATCGGGTCGATCAAGCGAAACGAAATTGAAAAGTCGAATAATCGACTCTATCCTTTTCTCCTTTTTTCTTTCTTTTTTTTTTTAACTTCCCCCCCCCCAACCCCTCTCCTCTACAAATTTCTATAACCGTCTATTTCATTCGATCGGGTGATAACTTTAACGGGGGGGTCTTTTGTTTTTTTTTTTTTTTTTTTTTTTTTTTATATAGTCCTTTAGACTATCGTAGATTTTGTTCGAACAAATTTTCATCAATTTTCATGATATAAAATTATAGGACAAAAAAAAGAAGTGCCTCCGTTCTATCCATCGATTCCTTTTTTTCTTTTTTTTTTTTTTTATTATATTTCGTTTTACTCGCAGCATAAATTGGCTGGTTCATAATATACAATAAAATCTCATGTATAAAATTTTTTTTTATCCTTCTTATTAGATCACACTTGCATTTAATTAACCGATGTTAATCAAAAGATTTTGTTTTATTTCACAAAATGTGATGCGAATAAAAATAAAGAGAAAGAAGTTACTTTGAACGAAAGTTCGCATATCAAAGTAAACAAAACAAATACTTAAACAAACTTTTAAAGGACAAAGTTTATTTCTTTGTTAACAAGATGAATTCTATAAAAAAGTACATAAACGAGGGTATAATGTTAGTCGAAACAAACTTTTCTTATATCTCATTGTACTCATATAACAAGATATATGATTAATAATATACAATAATCACATAAAAAAGTAATATAAAAATGAAATCATATATATATATTAATCGAAATATTTAATTAAAATCAAAAAGAAAAAGAAAAAGATCTCTGATCTCTGTGTAAAAGTATAACATTCGATTGAATAAACTACAAAAAGAAAATTAATACAATAAAACAACAAAAATGATCACATACTAATACGAATATATACGTTTTTTTCTTAACAAAGAACAACGAAATAAATAAAAAAATAACAAACTATAACTGGATCCCTTTTACAAAAAAAGAATATAAAAAAAAGAAGAGAAAAAAAAGAAAAGTAATAAAATAATAATAATAATTCACCTCTAGTTAAAATGAAATTAATTTCATAAGGCCTGATGGGGTGAGGTCGATGGAAAGGAGAAGGAGGAGGAGGAGGAGGAGGAAGGGTGGTATCGTTTAGTTAAAACAAGTTGCTCGGTAGCATTTCGATAAAGTGCTTTATCGGTTTTTCTCCGGTGATTATAAAGCTCAAGTGTCAGACTTTCACGTATGTAAATATTCATCTAATGCGCAAGCGTTCGTTCGTTCATTCGTTCGTTCGTTCGTTCGTTCGTTGGTTCGTTCTTTCTCACTAGCGTGATACGCAGTTCGCGTATTAATTATTACCCACGAGCGTACCGGTAGATACGAAATAAATCCTTCGCTTGGTCAACTCTCCTTCTCTCTCTCTCTTTCTCTCTCTCTCTCTCTATGATTATGGTTTACTGGAAACGCTGCAATTAGACCGTGTAGTCGCTCGTATTAATACGCGCCTTTACGAGCAACGGCATTACGTACATAAATGACGCCAGCGAATCTCGCGGTTCCAAACACGAATACTACTACTACTATTACTATTACTAATACTAATACTAGTACTGTGATAAAGCCGTATTAATTTCAAACTATCGATCCTTTCGATCTAAACCATCCTTCTCCCTCAATCCTTCTCAACTACAAGCTCGATATATATCCCTAAAACGAAAACCAAATTCATAGCTATCCTCTACGTCACATATATATATATACACAATAATATATTTACACACATGATATATATAGATATATTTATATATATATATATATATATATATATATTTATATGTATATGCATCGATGATAGGAAATCGTAATTGACATCAAATCTTCTGTTATTTAACTATTTTCTTGTTTACTTCCCACCTATGCATATGTCAGAGTAAGTATATCTATAACGTTCACATAAATTTCAAATTATTCATACAATCGCATATATCACTCTCTATGTGTATATTTCTGTTCATTCTAAGTTTTCTTTTTCTTTTTCTTTTGTTTTTTTTTAACTTACAATTGGGACAGATCATTTTCTTTATTTTCTTTCTTTCTTTTTTGCTCTATCTTATAATAAGTTGTTTTTGAAAGTTATTTTATTCATTAAATATTACATTCCAAACCGATTTCTTTATTCTTTTTTTTTTTTTTTTTTTTTTTCATATTTCAATTCAAAACGTTTCAAATTTTACCCTGGCAAATATTTCTCACACTAAAATTACTTTCCGAACAATTTAATATTTAGTATGAAAATCGTATATGATACGTTTAATATTATCTTATCAAAGTTTAACTAGAAAATTTACGATTTATTTTAAAGCCATATATATATTTAGTTTCCACAATTTTCATATGATTTTTAAGTCACGTTCATTCGTATCAAAACTTCCTCTTATCCTTATTCCTATTATCCGTTTGAATAATCGAGAAAATTTGTTCGCCGTGTAATTTAGAGAATTACGATAAATAAGAATTTAATAAAAAAAATCCTTCCTATCCGTGGTCGTTGCTATTAAAGTGATAATAAAGTTAATTAATTTTCTATCGTCAAAAAAAGAAACGTAATTAACAATACGGCTTGATTAATAATTGAATTTTTGTAAACGAATAAAATAAATCGTACTCTCCTTGTCTTGTGTTTGTTTAATGGAAGAAACGAAAAGAAAAAAAAAAGAAAGCAAAAAAATTAATTATTTTTTTATTTTTCTCTCTCTCTCTCTCTCACTCTCTTTTTGTGTTCTTTTTTTTCTCTCTCTCTCTCTCTCTCTCTCTCATCTGTCAATTAATTCGAACGAACGACAAAACGGATAGTCGTCTAACAATGGAAAATCCAATGAACGAAAGCAAAGGGATTCTTAACGAACGAATAATACGTAACGCTTGCGTAGTATTAGTGCCAGCTTTGCACAAAGAGCGGTAATTAATACTACGTACCCTATACAGTGACAATTCATACGAAAGAGAGAAAGAGAAAGATAAATAAAAAGAGAGAGAGAGAGAGAAAAAGTAGGTGGATGGGGTGGTAAGGGAGGAGGAGGAGGAGGAGGAGGGAGGGAGGGAGGAAACGTATGCATAAACCAAGCTATGCGAAAGAGGCATAAATTTCTACCATGTAACGAATATTATTTGAACATTGCCACGAAGCTAGCTAGCTAGTTTGGTGTTGTAGATAGGAACGAAACCCTTTGCTTGGTCCACCAACTTTTGCCATTAATCGTAGAGAGAGTGAGAGAGAGAAAAAGAGAGAGAGAGAGAGAGAACAAGAAAGACAAAGAGTGAGGGAAAGAGAGAGAGAGAGAGGGAGAGAGAAAGTAACCACTTCTGTTAGCAATTACTAACAGCAGACTAATTAATAATTAATGACCTACATTGCTGGCATTCTTAGTATCTGATATCGACACAAATCACTGTATCATTTGTTTCAATTATTGATTAATAATTAATTTTTTATTTTTATATTTTATCATTATTCTTGTAGATAAATGAAATAAAGGAAGGAAGATATTAGGTTGTTAAAAATAATTATTATTGTTTCTAGGAAGTAATTATATGTAATTAAGTATTTAGAAAAGGATTTGAATTTTTGTTTAAGCATGTGTCATCGATGCCAAATCATTTTGTTATTGATTTTTAATATTGCAAATTAATATTTTATAATAAAATTAGAAAAATAAAGAGAGAGAGAGAGAGAGAGAGATAGAGAACGAGAAAGAAGTTATCCACGTTTATTTGTAATTACTATTAACAAGATAATTAATAAATAATGATCCATTACTCTAGAGTTAACTATAATCCAAATAAATTTTTATTCCTTCTAATCTCAAACAAAATTTTTTTTCTTCAATTAGTTTTCTTCATTAGAATCTTATAATTTCTTTTTCAAACAAAAAAGAAAAAGAAAAAATAATAAGAAAGAAGAAAAGCAATCTTTTCACGATTCAAAGAAAACTATTAAAATACGAGAATATATAATAATATCTAATTGGTCAATTAAAATTTTAACAAAATACCAACAAATTTCTAAGAGTATACTGGAGTAAATAAATAAATACTAAATAAATAAATAAATAAATTCATTGTATGAATTTGGTTAGTTATTCGTAAAATATAAACTTGGATTTTATTTTTCTTCATTCGTGGCAAACAATCTTGATAATCCTTCGAGTATAATTATTCGACTAAAGGTAACAACAACAACAACAGCAACAACAACGAAGAAGAAGAAGAAGAAGACGATGACGGGGATTGCAACAGCAACGAAAGCAGACATTCGTTCTAACGACGTGCTCGTTAATAACAAAAAGAGGATTCATTCATCTCGTCGAGGCTTGTACTTTACGCAAGTTAAGAAAGAAAAACACGAATAGAAGGAGAAGGAGAGAAAAAAAAACCGTAGAAAGAGAAAACGTAAGAAATGTTGATATAAAAAAAGAGAAAGAGAAAGAGTAAGTATGAGTGTGAGAGAGAGAGAGAGAGAGAGAGAGAGAACAACCACCTGGCGCAAATTTATACCGACTATACAATGGAAAGTCGAAGTTGTATAACTTTTCTTAACGGAACGCTTTTCTTTCAAATGAGATAAAAAAAAAAAAAAAGAGAGAAAAAGGATTGTGGGTGAGGGAGGGAGGGAGGAAGGAAGGAAGATAGGTAGACAAGTCAACGTCCACTTTTCGCTGAGAGAAGTTCAAATAAACGAAAAGGGACAATTAAAAACGTAACTGAGAAATAACAGCTCGAAAAATATATACAACTGAAAACGGTGACAGGAAAAGATAAGAAAGAAAAAAAAAAACAGAGAAAGAAAGAGATAGAGAGATGTATATTATTACTCGTTGTTAAGTAAAATAAATATAAAGAATAAGAGGGAAAAGAAAAACAAGATGAAAGAAAGAGAGAGAGAGAGAGAGAGAAAAAGAGAATATATATCTTTATACTATTTCTTCTTACATAAAAAAATAAACGCAAAAAACTGAACAAATAAAAAAGATATATATACTTATGTTATTATTAATTATAATAAATATAAACAAAGAAGCGAGAAAAGGGATAATTCGGCGAATAAATGTAACGCGCGAAAGTTAATTTTATTAAAAAATAAAAAATAAATAGAGAAGAGAAAGAGATAAGAGATTTCTCAGAAAGTGGAATCTTATGCAGGTGAAATAAGAACACTAAAGGAAACAAAGGGCAGACAGATAAAGACAGGGAGTGAGTTAGTGAGAAGAGAAATCGTCTTTTCCAAATCCCACGTGGACAATAACGCGAGAATTGTTGGAAGGGTGTAACGATAAAAGAAACCTACTACCCTTGTTGCTACTTTTCGTCGTTGTCGTCGTCGTCGGCATCGTTAAGAGAAAACAGGGAAAAAGTACGAGCGTGTTCAGTTCATTGCGAGTAAGACAATTTTTTCTCGGTATTTTTGAGAAATAATAATAATAATAATAATAATAAAAATAATCGTATACAATTATATTATATATTGAGAATATCATCGAAATATTAAATTAATTTATTTATCATCATACACATAAATATGTAATATAATAAACAAACTACTAACTCTCTACCGTAGGAACGCTGACAAGGAACCATAAAAGCAGAAAACAATGAATAAGTGCACATATTTGCTCATTATTTGCTCAACTTTATTTTATCAAAAATTTTGTATTTATCGTTAATTAGTTGAAAATAATTATTACACTTTGAATAATTATGAAATGGCGACGTCATAAGTGGGAGATATGTTATACACATGCGCAACCACAAATTCAAGGCGCAAGCATACTTAAAAAAAAATGAAAGTAAAGTTCATTTATCTGCACTGGATATATAGTTGATTTCCAAAGTAAAAACCAATAAGGTATTGAAAAGAAATAAGTTAATCGTTCATAATGTATAATATAAACAATAGATAAATATTTTAATTTTTTCATTTTTCTTTGCTGTTGCGGTTCTATGCCAACTTTTTTGTGGTGAAGTATATAGAAACTCACAAGTCCCCTTTTTTATTTACCCAGCCTCATTTTTGTTACCACTGGGACCACCATTGGACAATAGTATGTACTTAACGCGATGACGGTAGAATACAATATTCTTTGATAGTATATATATATATTAGTTATATTGTAAGAAAATTTAAAATAATTAAATTAAATTTTTAGTGTCATAATACCTGTGTGTCTTCAGAAATTTCTATAAATATCGACTTATAATGATCAATTTTTATTGTCTGGGTTAATAAAGTATATATTTCGACAATTTTTATGTTCCTATATCCTATTTTTAACTATTCAATATTTTTCTATAACAGATGGAAAAAATGCAAAATTATCAAGCAGCCATGTTATTATCGTGACGTCATCAGAGCTATGAGGCTTTGCGGGGGGGATTACCATGCATACTACGCCTGCGCAATACGTCACAGGAGGCGTTCCATAGTCTGCCACCATAGCGACCACCATATTTAAAATCTGTCAAGTGTATATGTTCCATCATCTCGTCTAATTCAGGTAATTGAAAAGTATTTTATACCTTCCTATTATATATCAAACGATAGCTACACACAAGATTTTCATACGTGAGTGTTTTCAAAACGAAATATTAAAAAGTTCGAAAGATATCTGTAATAATATAATCTAACCAAATCTAACCAATGTTACTTAACAATATTATTTTCTAATTTCAAGATTTTTTTCACGATATCGATACTTACTACCATCTCTGATGATGCTTCAATTAATTATTTTCCATAATTTTGTATTCAAAGATCGTATTTCGTGTTAAATTTGATTTTTATCACATACACACACATACAGGTATATATACATAAGTATAGATTGTTCGTACACATCCATTCTTATGTATTTGGTTTTCTCTATATTGTACTAATGTAATTTTATTTTTTTTTTTACTTTTCTAGGTTTCCATGCATTGGGAGAGTCCAGCAGAAATACATATATTCAGTCAAAAAATTGTGTTTACTCTTTTTTATCTTCATATTCATCGAGGTAAGCGTTATTCTTTTTTTAACCTATATAGAAAGAGTAAGAACGAGAATAAGAGAAAGAGAGAGAGAATATAAAAAAACAAAACATTCGGCCTATAGGCAATTATGAATTGGTGTGTATATTTCCAGAAATTTCTCGAGGTGACAACAGAAGAAAGACAGCCGAAACAAAACGTAAACAGCCGAGCACCGAGCACCGAGCATTCGATACTTCTAGGAGATATACACAGAGAGATCTCCATTCCCCCTCCGTCCTTCAACGAGTTAAGATCGAACGAACGTGACGTATTAAACCATTTATTGATTTTATTTCTAACGTTATCTAACGTTAAATACTTTAATAAGTTTTGCATTAGATAGAATAGTATAAAATGGTTTTATTTTTTAGGTTACTCGTTATTGAGTTATATATTCTAACCTTAAGAATTTTCAATTAATATTTTTACAAACATTACATATCTTGTATGTAATCTTATACAAGTAGTGAGATTAAAAAAATTAATATTGCTTGAATTTATATTGATTCTTTATGATAGAATATWTTTTAAAGTGTGTGAAATGCCTTCAGAAATGATTCACAGGGAATATTGTATTATAATATAATCTTTAGTATGTTTCAGATTTTCAGATTTTTTTATTCTGTTTTATTTTATTCATCGTCATCCTAAGGGTAGGACACCCATCCTGCAGTCATCAATGAAGACTAAAAGTAAGTATATTTTTCTATCAAACATTTCTATAATAACCTCAATGGTGTTTTATTACGACGATGACATTAATTGTTCTTTTTCTTTT
>NW_014569698.1:253394-254458 GCF_001313835.1 Polistes canadensis | reverse complement strand
TTAGATTCACGTGAGGTGCATCGCCATGGTGCAATTGAGTTTCATCCCATTGGAATGCATTGTAGGTATTCATTTTCATTAACATTTTATTCGTTTTTGTTTGATATGACTTTGGATCATATTACATATAACTTATCATTTTGTTCTATTTTTTTTTACAGATATGACGACGGACTTGCTACTTTATCAAAGATGTGGGATGAATTCTTGGATGGATCTTCGATGGATCTTCGATGGAGTTCTTCAATACTTGCTGCAAAGTAGGAGTGTTTTGGAGCCATCGTAGAACTTCTTACGGAGTGAGTCAAAAAATTTAAAGTCCCTCCGGTGCTCAATCATGTCGAGGATGAAAGGTCCTAATCGGCACGAGTTACTGGTTGTAATTAATTAAATATATTATTGACGAGCACATGAGTAATTCTTTTCTAGGAGTTACTCATGAAAATTGTATATTGTATTGTATTGTATTGTATATTTTATATTAGTTTAGGATAGGTTTTCTTGTCTCACCGGTGTTAAATTCATTTAATTAATAATGCAATTAAATAATGCACTTTCTTTTTTATTACGTGTTTTGTTCGTGGTTAGTAGTGATGAAATCGAGCATTAATTTACTCGTTTTCGTCCAGAAAAGCATGTAATAWATGTMTTACRTGCATTGCTTCGTACTTAGTTTATCTAATCGCGATTAATTTCGATATATCGATACTTCGATATTATAAATAAATGAGCAAGAAGACAAACAAAATTCGCGAACGGATAGATTCTAGCAATTAAGTGGTGGCTCAAAGCCCAGTTCTTTTATTAGAATAGCCAACTTAATGAAAAGAGTCGTCCGAGGTTGTTTATATATATTTAATTGTCTCTTTTAAAATTCTTAAATATTAAAGAATTAAGTTTAACTATTCTTGCAAAATTAAAAAGTCAAATCATAAATGATTTGTAAAGTCTTAGCCCGTTTAGATGATTTTTATTAAAATGTTTTAATGTATTTATGTATGTTAGTTATGTTTTTTTAGATCAGGATTTTCAGCTTCTAATACACTAATCTCCCGTTTCTCCCC
>NW_014569698.1:248329-251974 GCF_001313835.1 Polistes canadensis | reverse complement strand
TGGACCATTCCATCTCCTTGAGACACCAAATTCGTGTCTATATCGTCCAAAAGATGCATATGTGTTAGTTAGAGTCAAAAATATTAAAATTTTTGTAATATTAAATTTTGAAGCTTAAATAACGTTCGATAAATATTACAGTAATTTCTTTTTTCTTGTTTCGTCTTTAAAATTTGTCATTTTGATCGTATTTTATTAAATTTGCATTTTTTCTTTTCTATATAATGCAGCTTAAAAATATTTCGTAATAATTAATAGATATTATTTTTTGTAGTAACTTAATATTCGTACTTTTCCTATTTCTTTATTTTTATATATTTTATGTAAATGTAAAATCACGCATTTAAATGTAATTTTATTTTACAAACGGTAAATAGAGATTTGATAAAAATAAATAAAAAATTCAGTTGAAAAGTGCATCTCTGCGAATTGGACGATTTGTATGCTAGGCTATTGTATCACTTTTGATTATATGATTAATATAGTTTTTTTTTTGTTACAGGTAATCATCGTTGGATTTATCATCTACTCGTTTTGATTTTCTTCTACTTTTTAAAATATATATCTATAAAAAACGCATTTCTGAAGGCACACACGTATTATGACATTAAAAATTAAATATAATTATTTTAAATTTTCTTACAATATAACTAATATATATATACTATCAAAGAATATTGTATTCTACCGTCATCGCGTTAAGTACATACTATTGTCCAATGGTGGTCCCAATGGTAACAAAAATGAGGCTGGGTAAATAAAAAAGGGGACTTGTGAGTTTCTATATACTTCACCACAAAAAAGTTGGCATAGAACCGCAACAGCAGAGAAAAATGAAAAAATTAAAATATTTATCTATTGTTTATATTATACATTATAAACAATTAACTTATTTCTTTTCACTACCTTATAGGTTTTTACTTTGGTAATCAACTTTAAATATATTCCCTGCAGATAAATCAACTTTACTTTCATTTTTTTTCAAGTGTGCTTGCGCCTTGAATTTGTGGTTGCGCATGTGTATAACATATCTCCCACTCATGACGTCGCCATTTCATAATTATTCAAAGTATAATAATTATTTTCAACTAATTAACGATAAATAAAAAATTTTTGATAAAATAAAGTTGAGCAAATAATGATCAAATATGAGCACTTATTTATTATTTTCTGCTGTTAAGGTTCCTTGTTAGTGTTCCTACGGTTAACTCTCTGCTCATTGTTCATTATTCATTATTTATTATTGAAATAACATATTCTATATTTCCACATAGAATAACTATAAATAAAATGTATAATAAATTTAGTTACTGAAAGATTCCACAACAAGCATTGTGTTATACTTCAATCTATTCATTGCAATTAAATATGTATATTACTTGTACAAACATACTGGTTTGTTATTTTTCTTTTTTTTTCCTTTTTTAGGTATTTATATTCAATTGATATTTTTATATAAAATATTCAACAGATTCTTATTCGATATATATATTTTTATAAATCTGAAATGAAATAATATGAACGAATAAATACAAATCCTAAAAGAATCCAAATGAAATTTATTATAGTTATATATAATTATTTTGATTTATTCTCTCTCTCTCTCTCTCTCTCTCTCTTCCATTTTTTAGTTCATATTGTTTTTCCCTCTCTCTCTCTCTCTCTCATTTTTTCTCTGTTTCCCTTTAACTCGTTCGTCGCAAAACGCTCGTGCATTTCGTTCGGCGTTGTCGGTTACAAAAGCAAAAGCAAAAGCAACAGCAAGTCGTTGGCTTTGAAGAGTTCTTCATTTATCGACATGCCGCACGCAATCGCTGATAGCTCTTCTGTATACGACGAATACAGAAAAAAAAAAGAAAAAAAAAAAAAGAAAAATAAAAAATGAGTGAAACAGAGACTGATGTGAGACCCACTAGAAACAGAGAGACATAGTGAAACAAACGAACAAACCAAAAAAAGAAAAAAATCAGAGAAAAAGATAGGGAACAACATGATGTATGCACAGTATTTGGCGTTCGACTAGCACAAAGCCCTGAATATGCCTTCGACGTTTACATCGCCGAAGTATAATTCGGACGAGAGTAGGAGGAGAAAAAGGGTGGAGGAACTATTCCTTCTCTCACTTCTCCATTTTCACCCATCTCCGAGAGCCCGTTATTCTTTCTGTCAACTTTCCTCTTTTCCTCCTATATCTCCTCCTCTTCTCCACCCTTCTTTCCCTTTTTCCCTTTTTTTCTGGGGTGGGGGAAGGGAGTGTTTCCCTTTTCTTTTTTTTTTATCCATTATGCTCTCCTACCCATTGTTTCAATCCTTTTTTTTTTTTATTATTATCTACTTCTTTTTTCAATGTCTCCCTTCACTCTTCCACAAGCACCCTTTATGCTATCTTGTACATACATATGCGTATATGTACACCCACGTTTCGATTAATTCGTCGTTGTATTGTTGTTATAATTGTTTTTGTTATTGTTGTTGTTATTCTTGTCGAGTGGTTGTCCATAAAATACTTTACCGAGTCTTATCCAATTTTTCTGTCAACGACTACGACCACGACGTATTTTCTTTTTTCTACCTTTTTTTACCAGATAATATATTTCATTCCCCTTTTTATTTTCTTTTCTTTTTTTGGTTCTTTATTCACATTTTACATTTAACCGAATTATATTTATTATTAGCTAACTGATTATTATTATTATTATTTTGTGTACGTGTGTATGTTTTTGCGTGTATATGGTTTGACATTATTTTCTGATTAAAAATGTCAATAAAATAAATGTATCCCTTTTCCCTTAACTCACAATTACATATACGTTTATATGCACACGTGTGTTCCTAGGAATATGATGAATATTAAAAATTACTCAATCCTTTTTTTTATTGTTTTTTCTTTATCGCGAAATAGAAGAAATATTCGCGTTTATGACACTAAAAGTAAATATGGTATGCAAGTAATAGGAAAATGAGAGAAAGTATGAAATTAAAATAGGAACTCGGGTCGCGTATGAGTTTCTATGGGTTTCTCTGTACATACCTATGGTTTTTTTTTATGTATTTACACTAACCGTACGATATAACTTCACCCTCTATCACTATCTTTATCTCCCTTTTTTACTTTTTCTTCTTCTTTCTATCTTTCTTTCTTTCTTTCTTTCTTTCTTTCTTTCTGTGAAAAGCTTCGGGCGTAAAAAATATAAAAGAGAAAAAGAGGAGGGGGAAAAAAAATAGCATTTGCTTCTTCTAATCTCGTTGCTAACAGCGATACTCGAGCTCGCCTAACGGCCTGCGTCTATTTTTATTAAAGCACTACCCTACCTGACCTCTATTCGTAAACATTCTTTTCTCCCTTTCTTTTTTTCTTTCTATCTCTCTCTCTCTCTCTCTCTCTGTCTCTTTCTCTCTCTCTCTATTTCTATTTCTATTCCTATGTCTTTTGGGGATGGGGCGAGAGAGCCCTTTTTATGTAAACACTTTAATATTTTTTCTCTTTTTATCTTCCATTTCTTTCATTCTCTCTTTTTCTAATATATATATAAAGTGAGAGAGTGATATTACTATATATTACTGAATATGCTACTGATACTACTTTAAATATATACAATATATATAAAACTATATATTTTATAGTATATAAATATTTTATATTAT
>NW_014569698.1:240536-248142 GCF_001313835.1 Polistes canadensis | reverse complement strand
ATATATTATTTTATATATTAATAAGATATTATTAATACTAATAATATTACTATACGTATTTTACAAAAATACTACTTATACTGCTGTATATATTAAGTTGGTGAAAAAGTACTGATATGTAAGAAAGAAGAAAACAAATGCACACACACACATATATATATACATATATTTATATATTTCTCGTACTCAATGATTCCAAACGAATTTATTTAAGGATTACTCACGGAAAATAAAAGAGAAACTTGAAAAGACGAACGTTCACGCCGTTGTAGATTCCTCTGCGAGTAGAACCATCGAGAATTCGATAAGGTTTTACTCGATCGTGCTTGGAATACGTAAAGCTTGTTCGCTCGCGTGTAGAGTGATAAGCTACTTGTGGTGGTGGTGGTGGTGGTGGTGGTGCTGATGGAAGAGGGGGGAAAAAGGGACGAAGGAAAAGTGGATGAGAGGGAGCGCAAGGGCTGAGTTAAACAAGAATGAGAGAAATAAAGAGACGGGTGCAAAGCATTTCGTACGAATCGTAACTTAATTAAATTACAAAGCTGGTATTTCTCTGCTACCGTTTATTCCAATTGTAACGAACTTAAAAGCGAATAAGAGGGAGAGAGAGAAAGAGAGAGAAAGAGAGAAAATGAGTGTGTGAGAGAGAAATAAATAGAGTTCGAAGTTCTTTGAAATAAAATTTTTATCGACATCGACGACACATTTTTCTACCCTTTCTTTATTCGTTATGTTTTATTTTTCCTTCTTTTTTACTTTCATTTCCTCTTCCTTTTTTTTTTTTAATCTAATTTTTATAACATATATATATTTGTATTATATATACAATTTTATATATATATATATATTTCGTGAAACGACACAAATTTCTTTTACGCCGGATTCTACAGAATTTTATTCGTGTCAGTTGCTCGTAGATGTGAAAGAGAAAAATTTATGTTTTATTCTCTCCTATCTCTCTCTCTCTCTCTCTCTCTTTTGCTGTAGGCTAGCTTGTTACGTCGAAAAAGTAAAAAGAAAAAAAAAAATGAGAGATTCTCGAAAGACTAGCACGAAAAGTTAGAAAAAAAAAAAAGAAAAAGAACAAAAAAAGAAAAATTTGTTTTAAAATAAATAAACAAAATTAAAAAAAAAAAAAGAAAAAGAAGAAGAAAGGAAAGAAAAGAAATGAAAATGAAACGAAAAGATTCGTCTTTTCGAGACAAAAAAAGAAATCTCGTCGCGAACGAAATAATTTGAGATTAAAAAAAGAAAATAAATAAATAAATAAATAAATTTACCACGGTGTTTTATGATACTCTATGGATTCTTCCCCCCACCCACAACCCCCCGCCGTCTGCCACTATAAGCGTATTGCAAAATAGTTTCCAATATTTTCCGTCCCTTTATAATGTACGACCGAGAGATCCTCGAAAACTTCCTGACAAAATTTTTCCAATATTTTCTGCCTAGCCTTCTACCTTCCCTTCCTTCCTTCTTCCTTCCTTCGGTTCTAGTCTTTTTACTCGAGAAGAAGGATGATCTCGAAGTTAAAACCTATAATATATTGTATATGTATATATATATATATACCTAGATGCCTATATATACTTACATATCCACATGTGTATAAATATATGCTGGATGTCTTATTAGAATCGATTTTAAAATTGTTAATAATATCTACTTAAAATAAATTTACCCCCAAAAAACATAAACACAATATATTTAATATTAATTATTTTCAATCCAAAAGAAAAAAAAAAAGAAACGTAAAGTTCAATCTTCCATATATGTGATTTAATTAATATATATTTAATATGTTTTGTTTAAAATCGATTTAAAAATTTATTAATAGTACTAACTTTATAAGATGTTAACACGTAAGTAATGTAATTTCTGTAAAAATGTATTATATATTAATATGAGAGTCGATTAATATTATGTAATATGTAAACCGTGGGATAAGGTTTATAAAGATACGTTAATAATTAAATTTCATTTGACTAATTTTAAATAAAAATAATATGAAATAAATATAAAGTAATGTTTATTCGGAAATTAATACGAGTAATATTAACGTGAATCGAATTAAATGGAATATAAGATAACTTCTATGTATTTTTATTTTGTCAATATTTTATAGTAAATAAATGATGGTCAGGATTTAAAAGGATTGTAAAAGGGTTGTGTTACAGGATACATAAAGATATTTTATTGTAAATAATAACGATTTGTTTAAAATATTAATTAATAACAATAAAAAAGAATACTGACCCAATAAATAGTAGTCATATAAGTTATTTTTAATCAAAAGAGCAAATTTCAAATAAATATGATCGAAACATATAATTAACTCGTTGAAATTTTCTAATTATCTATAATTTATATTCACGCATAAATAGCTTATTATTTACGAAAAGCTCGCATGCAAAAATAATAACAAAATACTGATCCAATAAATAGCAATCACATAAAATACCAACGTTTATTAATGAAACAAAAGTCTGAAATAAATTCGATGTAAAATATACATATTAAACTTGTCAAAATAAAATAATGTGCGTTGGCTGCGAAAAGAAAATTAAGTTATGCATTATCAGAGATAGAAAATAAGCAATTGATTCACAAATACAATGACTGTCTCTTAATATAGTCATTTAATAAAATTATATTATATTCAATAATAAATTATATTATAATATATTTATATTAAAAATATATATATATATATATTTAGAGTAATATAAAAATATTATATTTACTAAATTATATTATATTATATTTAATAAATCGCAATCCCATAACATGCATTTAATTTATAATACAAAGCAAATTTCAAAATAAATTTCATCTAAATGTACGTTCTAAATATATTAGATAATCTAAAAAGCTTGTTAATAATCAAAAGCATACGTACGTCAACGTGTCTTGCATTCATTCAGGTTAAAGCATAAAGCAGCAGCAGCAGCAGCTCAACTGAACGAAGTTAAGGAAAGTTTGCTTAACCTGATATTCGGCAATGGTTCATGGTCAGAGTCACCAATGCTTCTACTGCTTTTGCTTCTGCTTTTGCTGCTGCTGCTGTTACTGCTGTTACTATTGCTGAAAATTCAACGAAATTCGAAGGAGTTCGAGTACCACGAAACAAACTATTGCTGTGAAATACTCGAGCTTTAACCACGACCACCAATCGCGTCCACAAATTGACTTTGGTAAACGGTAACCGCTTGTTAAGCGCAAGATCGAAGAATAAATTTGTCACATTAATCATTCAAAAAATCTACACACAATATTTCCTATTAATATTTATATATTTATAATATTTTTGTTTTATTCCATTATTAGCGTACAAAGTTATAGTTTGTTGTACCTATAAATTTTCTCTTTTTTAATTACACATTTTTTTTTTCTTATATTCCGTATAATATTTTACGTTTAAAATTCTTGCTGTTTAATCGGCACATTAGTAACATTAATAATATTATTGTTTTAATGTATAGGAAAGAATTTTATATGGGCATGATAAAAAGAATACAAAATGCATTTAATATCAAAAATATATTATATGTAAAAAAAACTATAAATTATTATTAATATTATTCAGATATTATATATCGGATGTGTAATATTAGAATATTCTTTTAGGAAGATGCAAGTAAAATTTGACAAATTCGATGTAATAAAAGAAAGATAAAAAAAAGGAAAGAAATTATTCTCACTTCGTCATGTTAATTACATCTATTTTAAATAGGATAAAGTTAGAAATACAGAAGTCGGTCTTAACTTTGTTTATAGTTCGACCGGAGTTAGGTGAAACTTGTAAGAACTTGAGTGAAAGCTTTGAGCGCCTACATGTCTAAACTGGTTAACTTCACAAATTAACTTTGTTAAACAGTTCGTTAAACTGACCGTTTGTAAATTCCATCATAGTAACAAGGAATGACGTATTTGCCTAAGGTGTGTAATGTATCTAATAGATTCGTATTTACCAAATACGATTTGCTTCTGTCTTGTTTACTTCAATATGGTTAACGTGTTGAATTTCATATTGGTTTCCATAAACACTATATATACTATAAATAAAATCATGACAATTCTCATACAATAAAGTAATATAGTTATAAAAATGATGATGGTAATACAAATAACTAATAATAATTATTAATTACCAATTAATGATGTATATTATTGTATTGTCTATACAATAAATAAAATCATACACACACACGCGTATATATAAACAGTAACACAAAATTACGAATTAAATGATAATATGATTCATCTAATAATGTTAATTAAATTATTATTTATCTACCTATCTATCACATTGCGATAATCCACACTAATCACACGTAATCTATGAAATCATAGTAATCCTCTATACAAAACTACAACGAAAAAAAAAAGTACGAATTAAAATAAATAACAATGAAATATAGAATTCTGCATCGAATTAAAAATACAAATCAAAGTGAATAATAGTATATAACCTAACGTCAATTAAATAATCGATTTGTAAAATAACTAAAATAAATAGTATCAATATTTTGAACAAAAATATAAATTTAAAAGAAAAAATAGACTAGTTACCTTATGCTTACTTTCGGAATGTAAAGCGATAATCGATTGACGTTACTCGCGGTTCACCAAAGCGAGCATACTTGAAATCGCAAAGATATCGTTTTCGCATGACTATAGGGTAGCACGTTTAGTATGCATGAAATACTCCATTAATCGGATTAACTATCATAGTATCTTGTTAAGTAAGTAACTGTGAAAATAATCAAAGGAAATGAATTTACGTACTTGAAAGGGTCAAGAGTCAAAGTTAAGGAATAATTCGACTTAAAAGATCATCCTTCTATCTATACTAATTTATCTTTCTTACACACACACACACACACGCACATTACACATATACGTATAATATATATATATATATATATATATATATATATAAACTTAAATACTCTGAGTTCACGAATAGCTTGTAAGCTCGTTTGGTGAATACAACACGTGAGGATAGGACTTACCGAGCGTGAATAGGGATTGCGAATTAATTCCTGTCTACGTGTCGGAGGAGATTAGAAGCTAATTAATTGGCCAAGTAAACACCTAGATCCGCGATAGATTAGCTATTCCTGTATCGTGCCCCCTCTAACAAACAACTTTATCCGTAAGCTGATCCATTGTTTTCACCGTAGACAATCGATCAAAAATGACTACATAAATATTATATTTTAACTTAAGTAATAATATTCTTCTTCTAAGATCGTCTACATTCTTTTTTCCTATTAATTATAAAATTAATTTTATCTAATCTTTATATATATATATATATATATAAAATATCATCTGGGTAATGGTTAATATCGAACGATTATAATGACAATTGTTTTAATTATATTAATTTACGCGAATTATATTATCATTTGTTGTAACACACATTTGAAAATTCAGCGAGAAGCGCAAATATTTTTGTCTATGAAATTTTTATGAAAAATAAGATTTTAATATGTGAATTTTTTTTTTTTTTTTTAGTGGCATCGTTTATGTCCATCCCATATATGCGTAATTTTAAATATTAATTAAAAGTAAGAATAATTATCTCTCTCCTTTGTCGTGACGCGCGAAGTTATTTTCATAGGTTAAAAAAAAAAAGAACATACAAAGAAAGGAAGGAAGGAAGGAAAAGAAAAAGAAAAAAGAAAAGTTTAAAAACTAAATCAACGATACCCTATGAAAAATAAATTCTCATTCTTATACTCTGGATAACGTCGTTTATACTCTACGCAGATGAAATTTCTCCTTTACCGTTAAACGCGAAGTTATACACGAAAAGAAATAAAAAGGAATAAAAACGCAAAAAAAAAAGAAAAAACAAAAAAAAGAGACAAAAAGAGAAGAAAAGAGAAAATCCAGGAAAAAGGAAAAGAATTAATAATTCCCTCGTGAAAAATAAATTTTCATCTCTATATTCTAACGCAAAGTCGCGTTTATATTCAACGCACGTGTAATTTCAGTTTTGTACGTACACGGAGGTGAGGAGGTTTTCCACCGAAGGAAATGCGTTTGATTAAACATGATAAAAAAAAAAAAGATATAAAAATGAAACAAAAAGAAAAAGAGAATGAAAGAGAGAGAGAGAGAGAGAGAGAGAGAGAGAGAGAGAGAGAAGGAAAGAAAGAAAGAAAAGAGGAAGGAAAATGCAAAAGACAGTGAAAGAGAGAGAGGTTAAAAAATAAAGACAAAGAAAGAAAGAGACAGAGAGAGAGAGAGAGAGAGAGAAAAAGAAAAAATTAAAGAGAGAAAGAGTTACAGATATACCGAAAAAAAAAGGAAGGAAAAGAGGATAACGTGAAAAAAAGCGTGGAAACACTAATACGTTCTCTAACGTAAAAGGAACATGAACGACCAAACATAGAAATCCAACAACGTAAAGCTCCGTTTGATATCGGCCAAGCAGAGTATCGGTGTTTATCGAACGCGAGAAAGGGAAATATTTCAACGGGACGGAAGTGCAATGAAAAGCTATCTATTAACGAAAAGCGGCTTAACCGGCTCAAGAGAGAATGAGAGAGAAAGGAAGAGAGAGTGTGTGAGAGAGAGAGAGAGAGAGAGAGAGAGAAAAATATAAAAGTAGGAGTGAAAGAGATAGAAAGAGTTGAACACACTCACTCTCTTCATCCTTTCTCTCTCTCTCTCTCTCTCTCTCTCTCTCTCTCTCTCTCTCTCTCTCTTTCACGTAACGAGGTTCGTTAAGTCTCCCACGATATTCCGCTTTTTAATTGAGCTTTAGTTAGGCGTAGTTTCGTAATCCGATAATCGGAAAGAGCTTCGTTTTCTCAAACCCATACTCGAAAAGCCTGGGTGTTACATGCACCCGGGGATACAAGGCCATAACGCGAACTCTATTTGAAACTGATATCGAGGAGCTCAGATTCCGCACGGTTTAACTCGATAACGATTTACGCGTTTCGAGCTTATACTCCAAAAGAGTAGGATCTTTACGTTAAGAGAGAGAGAAAGAGAGAGAGAGAGAGAGAGAGAGAGAGAGAGAAAGAGAAAAAGACCAACTAACTATTATGTACCGTACAATACATACTCGGGATTATACCATCGATCGATTTATATTTTTCTTTCTTCCTTTCTTCCTTCTTTCGTTGGTTGGTTGGTTGGTTGGTTGGTTGGTTAGTTCGTTGGATTCTTTTTTCTTTTTTTTTTTTTGTTCTATGATATTAAGTCTGCAATTTTTTATTACTATTTAAATTGCATACGATGTTCTCTTTTGTAATAGTATAATAAAAGATAAAGTATCAAAGAAAAATATTTATTTTACGTAACGTGTAAATGATTAATCCTTTTTTTTTTCTTTCTTAATGTTCAAAATGATAAGATAATATAAATGATTTATTGGTTCATTAGTAACAAAAATATATATATATATATTACAAATGAAATATCATTTTAAATTCTGTATAATAATATTTATAGATAGATCTTCGATTTGAAAAGTTGATCATTCGTTATCTTATTCTCATACATTCTGGTTTTCTAATACTATCTCTCTCTCTCTCTCTCTCTCTCTCTCTCTCTCTCTCTCTCTCTCTCTCTCTCTCTCTCA
>NW_014569698.1:234345-238351 GCF_001313835.1 Polistes canadensis | reverse complement strand
TATATCGATTATTAAATGAAGATCATTAAGAAATAAAATAAGAAAATTTTTTTATGATTTCGAATTTTCTTTATATTTGTAAATAAAAATGAAAATATATAAATATATATAAGTACGTACGTATGTAGTAAATATGAAAGTTTAGTTTAATATGCAGCGATAAATAAAAAAAAAATATAAGTGACAGTAGTTACATGGATACGTAAATAAATATTTAAATAATTAATGCAGTGCGTGTGTGTATTAATCTACTATATATTACATGTAATACTATACTGTACCTGTTAACAGAATAAAAAAAAATAGAAGTACGAGATATTAAACGAAATACAAAATAAATCTATATTACATATATATATATATATATATATATAAACGCTTGTCCCATTTAAATGTTATATTTTTCTTCAGTTTTTAAATGATAATCATATTCGAGTATTCGAAAAGTAATTTATAGTTTTTTTTCTTATCGAAATTTTTTAAATCACGTTATTACTTTAAAACTTTAAATCCTTATCACCAATTGGTTGCTAATTATCGCATAACAACGAGTGAAGAAAAGAAAACCTTGCAAAATTGAATTAATACAATTTGACGATTACGTTATCATTCGATACACATTTGATTCGAATTATAACAAGTTTTATTTATGGCAACATTACTTGTGAGAATAATATCGCGTATTCGATTGTTCGAAAATTTATCTCGTTTATTCGATAATAAAAAAAAATAAAGAAAAAAAAAACAAAAATGAAGAATGATGATGACAGTAAAATCCATTCGTAGGTTAAAATATAAAATAACATTAAACGATATATATGTGCATGTATGAACGCACATTTTCATGCTTTCTCACGTCCCCCTTTCGAGCTCGCTTAAACACATGCTCAAGCCCCAGGACCAACCGTGTAATCTTAGCTTAATTCTAACACGTCCTAACGCAGAAGCTCTTGCGTGTGCAAACCATTTCGGGATTGTGCATCAATTATCTCATCTCCCGTAAACCCCATTTTAAAGATCCCTTTCGTCTCACGCGTGTAATTTCAGACGCCTTTCGCGTACGTTTACTTTCGCGTTAAGTTTTATTTTTCGTGTTATAAAACATTTATTTACTTTTTATTTAATTATAAAACATGTGTGTAATAATACAAATATAATTTAAGTTTTATATTATGAAATTAAAAAAAAAAAAAATGTATTATATATAATTTTACTATAAGAATAATAATTAATCTTTAAAATGATCAATGAAATTATTGACTCCCAACTTTGTTTTATATTATTCTTTTTAAATTAAATATTAAAGGTAATACTGAACAATATAGAAATAATTTGAAAATAATTTAAGTAAAACAGAGTAATTTGTGTTACTCGACGTAATTATATTATAATATTAGAATGAAACATATAAATATTAAAACATATATGTTTCTTAATCTACTTTATTTTAATCTTCATGTTATTTAAATAATCTCATTTTTTGGTATATAACCTTAATAAGAAACCCTTTCTCTCCCTTTGTCTCTCACCCTCTCTCTTTCTCTTTCTCTCTCTCTCTCTCTTACTCTCTTACTGTCTGATACACACATGCGAGTGTAACTACGTGGAAAACGAGGAAACATTAACTGTAGAATATTCTAGGCACTTCTAGGCCATAACTCTCAGTGTTAGCCATAATTAAGTGTAGTAGAACATGCTACTATATTTGACTTCTTGTTTAACCAAGGTAACAGGTGTTCTCTTTTCATGTTACAAATAATAAAATAGAAAAGAGATTAGAGAAAAAAAATATTAATAAATAACAGTAGACACACAAACGCACAAATACGGTTATACAAGTAACATGATCCATCCAATTAAATTCATAAACTACATCAATATACAAAGTAAGTTTTATATTCGTATGTTACGAATAATAAAAAATTACAAAAAAGAAATATTAAAAAGAAGTATTAAATATAAATAAAATTAAAAAAAGAAATATATAATGTCATTACACATAAACACAGAAGTAATGTATATATATATTAATTTAAATTATCAAGGATATGCATAGAAACGTATGTATGCATGAATTAATTCGAACATAATATAAACGATAAAACTTGTTATTAGCTCGGCGATCCGTTTGAATTGAATTATCCTCATTAATATAATCAATGATGCGAATTAAGCGTAGAATTAAATAATATTTCGAATGAGATTAAAGTGAAAGATATATATATATATATATATATATATATATATATATGTATAATAAAATGAGTGAGTGAGTTAGAGAAAGAGAGGGAGGAGAAGCAGAGTGAAAGAGAGAAAGGGAGAGAGAAAGGGAGCGAGAGAGAGAGAGAGAGAGCGAGCCTATCTCTGGCTGATAAATGTTTGTTAAGCGAATGGAAAAACGATGACCGGCTTTCCCAGTTCGTCGAGTCGTGGAGAGACCTGATGAAAAATTGCCACGAAATTAGTCACCGGACGACAAGATAGTAATCTACGTTTTTATTAATGGTCCTACGGACGCGGAAAACCATCGTCGGTTGGAAGAAAAAATAAAAATACATGTATAAACAGATTTCTACTCGCTAAAGAAGGATGAAATACGATAAAAGAAAAAAAAAAAAAAAGAAAAAAAAGAAAAAGAAAAGAAATTAATGAAAAAATAAAGGGAAGATAATTATAGAAATTTTTTGATCGCTATGTGGTGTAAAAATCGCGTGGGAGTATTGTAATTCCAACAGATGTGTATTTCGAATGACTGATAAGTGATATATTATTAAAAATTTTTACGAATAAATTTGAACAATCTTTTCTTTTGTACGAGTTGACAATTACATTTTAATACGAATAAATAATATATTATATATAAAAAAAGGAAAGGAAAAAAAAATTCGTACGAGTTTATGTCAAAGCGAGGGCGATACGTTTTTAGTTTAGGTTCAGAATTTGATGATACGCAATAACACGAGGAATAATACTTTTTTTATATAAATTCAAATAATTCATCTTTTCGCGTTAACAATGAAATTTTAATTCGAAGCAATTAATATATATATATATATATATAAAGAAAGGAAAAAAAAAAGTAACAAATTCCTGCCGAATTTATGTCAAAATGAAGGAAAATGAATTTAACATCGGTCCAAAATTTTGTGAAATTGCACGAGGAAATATGTTTTAATAAATTTGAATAATCACTTTTTACGCGAACGATGAAATAATAATTCGAACAATGAATAAAATATTTCTATTTCTTTCTTTTTTTTTGTGTTTTTGTTTTTGTTTTTAAATGTTTAAATTGAAATTCATCGTGGCTATGAAGCATAGATTAAAAAATCTACGTTAAATTTATGTAACGTGAAAAGCGTATCAATCGATTTTTAACGTTACGAAAGAATCGAAAATATCGACGAAACGAGACTCGAATACTAAAGTCGATCAAATGGATAGGTTCATTTCTATCGCGATTTTAAAATGACTTTCTCGCATGACCAATCATCGGCACGTTATCTGGAATTCAATTAGAAACATTAAATCTCTCTCTCCCTCTCTCTTTCTTTCTTTTATTATAGAGTTCAATACTCCAACTTAAATTATCTCGACATTTTTCTTATGTTTAGCCAAATTTATTATTATTTATCACTAACGTACACGTGCACCATTATTAATATGAACATCCTTAAAATTATATATAATTTCATTTAATTAATTACCATTTATTTTATCGAAAATAAATAAAAAAAACACTTATTGGACAGGTAAATAAGTTTCTTCATATTTTAATGCAAAAGTTTAGTTTTTGTTCATATTTTTTAATATTAACTGAGTTATACGATGCTCTATAATAGTCTATCGGAAAAATACGAAGAAACTTTTTCTCTGACCCAATATAACAATATGTCTGTATGTGTGTATTATACAGACATATATAATATATAATATATATATATATATATATATATTAATTTCGCGTGACACGAGTTGTTATAATTAAATGCTATTATTTGCATAT
>NW_014569698.1:232523-234215 GCF_001313835.1 Polistes canadensis | reverse complement strand
GTTGCTGAGGAAGTCCCCAGTAAGGGACGAAACGTTCAACAAGATCAAATAAATTTTTTCATCAAAATTTATTAACTGTCTTCAATTTTCCCTTTGAAACTCATATATATTAAAAAATACCTTCGTTATATTAAATACATTTAAACGGAGACGTATATGCCATTTAATAAGTGCCGTTTTCATTTTCGTTTATTGAAATTTGGTCCATTATAGTGCTTAATGCTCAAAGTTGAAAATGATTAAAGAGAGAAAGTAAGAGTGAGGGAAGAGAAAGAGAGAGAGAGAGAGAGAAAGAGAGAACAAGTGTGATAGAGGAAACTGGATAAAGCTTTTAATACTGTGAAACATGCAATGGATAATAACATTAATTTAATGCCACTTGTTACCGATCCCATAATGTTAATCCACCGGAGATAATTTATCATGTACATTTATATAACGAAGCCGGTCATTATGCGTGTGTAATTAAGAATCATGAGATACCTCTCTCTTTGTGCATTATTATTGTTATTTTGTTATTATTATTTTCTCTTTTTAAATTTTTTTTTTTTTTTTTTAATAGTCTTCTCTTATTCCAAGAAGAATATTCGTGTGCATTTTTATTCGAGTCTCAGTTCTTAGTCTCTAACATTTGTTATATTTGAATTACCGACAATATTATTCCGGTAAATTTAAGATATTATCATTGTATACATATTTCAGAAAAAAAAAAAAAAGGAATGAGGAAAATTATTAAAATTAATTATCTCTTGTTATCTCCGATTGAAATTGTTGTAATATATTTTTTTTCTTTACTAACATACGATGAAAATTAAATAAAAAATTTCTATTCGCAAGTAAAATGACGATTTAATATATATATACGAATTTATTATAAGTTAGAGAAGTATAATTGTTATTTTTTTTTAATTGCACAATTATAATACTTTAAAAAAGAAAATAGGAGATAAAATGTAATTTAGAAATTTTTATTCAAATATTATAATTGCAACATGTGTCATTCTTTTCCTTGATTGAATGATAATTCTAGCATTAACATATTATAGTTGAAATAATATATATATATATATAGATGATTATTTCTATAAATATTAATAAATAATATTAAGAAATTTGTGTGTAAAATACATTGAGAAAATTTCGTGTGTTTTGATTTTTTTTTGTTTTGATTTATGAATTACGCATCACATATGCAATTCGAAAGTTTAATTCCTACGTAACTAGAATCGTGTCGTCTTTCCGGCTTGGTGACAAAGTTATACGGATATCAATAGCTATAACAACCACTACAATGCACCAGCCGGCTGGTGCATTCGTTTCACAGCTGATGGTTGTGAGTAATGAAACGTAATAGCGTTTGACGATGAATAACCAAAATTATGAGCTTGTTACGATCGGTTGTTCGCTATTCGTTACATTAATAATTAAATTCGTTGGTCCGTATAACGATTGTTTGAACACTGGAGTTACTAAAAATTTCAAATCGCTATCGGTTCCAAAAACCATAAACGTTTAAAAAGAATATATTCAACTATTAATTAAAATAAATCAACAAAATTTAACCGAAAATATATGTACGGGTATAAAATGTGAAATAAATATAAAAGAAAAAAAAAACAAACACAAAGAGAGAGAAAAACAAAAAATATAAAATAATCAATTGTAATAGAAATAGGTCTCTGTTAATGTATC
>NW_014569698.1:224777-232207 GCF_001313835.1 Polistes canadensis | reverse complement strand
ATATATATATTCTATACACAACTGAACACCCTGTATATATTTAACTATCTTAATAAATACACTTATGCATCAACACTTTTTTACGCCGTTTATCCTACTAATTTTATTTTCCTATTACTTCCTATATTCCTTTTTTAAATTTTAAATTTTAAATTTTATTTTTTAATTACCACGACGTTGAGGAAAATAAGATTAAAAAATGAGCTGCCATAAAAATACAGGACTGGTATACTTCACAAGAGCGTATATGATACGAAAATATGAGACAAAGTGTTGGCGAGGTAACGGTAAAAGTAACGAAAATACAACAACAACAACAACAAAATAAGAAAAAAAAAAAAAAATAAAAAAAAACCATCTGTAGACATCTACAAATGCCACTCTTTAAGTTGAACAGATATTGATACCTCTTCGTAATACCACCGCTTCTGCAAGAAAGCTTTTAATAAAATGGTAAAGAAGTGTTGTACGTCATCCTAAAAAATGTGTGGTACGTTCAAATAGGAAAAAAAAAAAAAAAAGAAAGAACAAAAAAGAAGTATTTACTGATCCCTTTTTTTTTCGTCACGTTAATTAAATAATTTACGATATCTTATCTTATCTTTCTATTTAATTACTCTACGATGCGCGTCAATTTCCAAACATACGCGAAAGTATCGTCTGATCCGAATAACATTATCAGAGAGTTATATGATTTTAAAGTAATCTATTTGGAAAAAAATAATTACGAGAAGTAAATTTTTCTTTTGATCAATAATATATTATATAATTTATACACGTAAAATGCTTTGACGAATAAATTTTTAGTCGATTCGTAAAAATATTTCCAGTTAGTATCACACAAAGAGAATATAGACCAGTTTGACAATAGAAATGAAAAGAGAAATGGAAAGAGAAAGAGAGGTTAACGAGTTTCCACAATTCTAATTAGTTATAGTGGTAGAATACGACGTCGAGTACAAAAGCACAGTCATTGTCATCGTTACTAACAATGCAATTGTCCATTCTTTGACGAGTGCATGTCTTCGTTCAAACAATACCATTATATTATAGTTACCTTCAAATAACTTTTATCGATTATGAAGAAAGTAACATCGTTTCGTACCTTTTCCTCATTTAATTGCGTTCTGATTAATTAATTCTCGAAATATTATTAATCAATTCACTTTCAATCATTTTCACGCACGATAAATCTTTTTTTTTTAGGGCAGGGAGGGGAGGGGAATTTAAATGTACGAATAATAGTTTAACGATAAATTATTTTTAATTGATGTAACTTCAACATTTTTTTAATTATTTTCTTTCCTTTTTTTTTAATTGCGTAACGATCTACAATTTTTAATAATTGTTTAAATTGAATGATTATAGAAATATGTTTACGATAAATGTAATTTTTCTTATTTATAATTTACTCGTCTACAATCAACGTGTCCAGTAGTCATTTCTCTTGGAATAGCAAGCAAGGATTTTCTTACCTGTTGTTAAAGGCTCAAACAAAGACACAAGGGACGTTAGTTGGTTGCCACAACTCGACTTTCATGGATCGAAGACGGTCTTACTGAATCTCAGTCTCGGTGGAATACTGTGTGGCTTATCCTTGATAAAGAGTGAAAAGTGCCAATGTAAGGACTTTACTTTTAAAACCATCAATACTAAAATAAATAATCCTTTTCTTCCACCTTCTAAAAAAAGAAAAATATTTTTAATTATTTTCATAAAAGAAAAATAAATGTAATAATAATAATCGATGAATAGAAATGATAACGAATGAAAGAATAATAAAGATTAATATTAACGAAACAACCACAACGATATATCAAAAAATTGTCAATAAAAAAATCAAATATAATAATAATATTGATAATATATAAAAGAAATGGAAATGATTAGAAACGATTCAAATGATATCGAATGGGGAAGGATAATAACCATTAGAGAGATTAGATAGATTAGTATTAGGAAAGCAACCTTATGGTTGTATGTGCCCCATAGACTGAGTAAAATCGATCGATCAATCGCATAATAGCGAGTATACTACGTTAACAACGTCTGAAGGGAAAGCACCCTTGACCTAGGTCCAGCTGGCTTAGATAGTGTGCTCCATTGAGACAAGTTGTATTAGTACACCTGTCAACACTGGCTACTCCCTGTTTGAATCGCATTGATAGCCCATTACCATAAGTATCTCTTCCTATTCTCCATTATCTTCTATTATACTATAGTAATCTCTTAAGATGTGTTACATTTTCTCTGATTAAATCATCCTTATCTATTAATATAGTATGTGAAGATAATTAATAGTTTATATTCGATTATGATTAATATCAATATATTTGTTAATATTATTGCATAGTTTTTGTTTGAATTGTACATTACTATACTATATTATAATGTATTATATATATATATATATATATATATGTACTGGTAATTATAACAGTCTATTAATTGTAAATTAAAATATATTGTTTCAATTGAATTATTTGATATAATATAAATCATTTTTATATTAGAAGTGTAGAATTTTTATCAGAAATTTAGAAATTCAATATTTTATTTAAAAACACGATTAGTGTGGCTTGGTAAAACAATTTTTTGCAATGAATTTTTTTTTCATCTATCACATAATATTATATAATTATTATAGAACGCAAATACTAAAATTTGTTTTATAATTTTTTACTAGGAATTTTAAAAAAATTTAGAATTTGTGGTAAGAAGAATAATTAAATTATTTTTAAATTCTTCAGCTTCTCCATAATGGTTTTTGACAAAAAATGAACAAAGAATCAAACATTACAATGAAATATTTATTATATTATATAAACACGAAATATCATTCTCTCTCTCTCTCTCTTTTTCTCTCTCTCGATGGTACTTTTAATAATTTAACCAGTCGTCCATTGTGTAACTCGTTCCAGATTGTTGTGTGGTCCTGTTGCGCAAATTGTCGCACACTCAATCACATATTTATATCTATACACATAAACACGTACACACAAACACACAGGTATACACAAAACATACCGATCGATATATCAGCAACCTTTGTTAGAAGCTAACCTATGGGGCCAGCGATGTTGCTCGTTAATTAACAATCGCTTAATAACGCGATAAGAGCGATTATACAATCGAACGAGTAAAACAAAGGAATAGAAGAAGAGAGAGAGATAAAATTAGGGGGTGGGGGAGAGAAGAGGAGAGAAGAGGAGAAGATTATCTCTGGTAAATACCCTTTAATATAATACAAATTTTACGAAAATTCCACATATTTCGTATAAATTAATCAATTTTGTTCAATTAATTTCTTTTCTTTTTGTTTTTTCCTTATTTTAACTAATTTAAATCACCCAATATACATCTTTAAAACATACTATGTATGCACACGTAATGATTATTATTATTATTATTATTATTATTATATTTAAAAACTAAATGATACGAGAATGCATACGACTCGATAAATTTTCACTTATTATCTTTTTTCGATTCATATAGTTTTCTTTTTATATATACATACATACACATATATATATATATATATATACGTTTTTGTATGCATGTATAATGAGCGAGGTAGAGAAAGAAAACAAGCTATGGCCCATTTATAATAGACAGAGAGGATGGTGAGAAATCATGTTTGAAGAGGATTCCAGAGGCGCACTTTATCTCCGGACACGTTCTTATCGGTGACAGGAGCAAACTGACGTTGTGTGCTTGCGAGCTTATGAATGAAACATGGACGGATGCCTTAGTAGGTATGGTGAAAAAAACATGAGGAATCGCTCGATCTCCCTGGATCATTAGTTCCTAAAAGAAAAAGAAGAAGAAAAAAGAAAAAAGAGAAAAAAAAAAAAGAATAAGAAATAGAAATGAACGTTAAAATATAGTACAACATATATTTCGTAGTCATTTAATTGTTATCTTAATTACGATATTTCTATGATTATTTATTATTATTATTATTATTAATATTAAAATGTTATTATATATAAAATAATAACAATAATGATGTGATGATCGACTATGTGACGATGACCATAACAATGATGATTATTATTGAAATCTTATTAAAATTATTATGATTATTATTATTATTATTATTGTTGTTGTTGTTATTATCAGAATCGGTAAATCCAGGCAAATTTCGCTTCGACGCCCAATTTCATTCCAGCTAGCCTCCGTAACAAATGATGAATATCATTCGGATTCTATACCTAGCTAGTAGCTACCTACCACCAACTCCTGCTCGCACACGATGTAGCAAATGTATCAAAATCAGATTTGCCCTGGCCTCGTTCTACCCCCCGCAGTTCCGATTATACTGCCCTCATTACCGTGCTATACCATTCAATTCTACAACCATGCGAATCTAATGGCTTCGTTCCGAAATCAAAAGAACAAATAATCGCTCGATCTGCTATATATCTACGTACACCTACACACACACACACACACACAACATATATATTTATAAATTTATAGGTTTCTAGTGCAGTCATTTGTATGCGTTCACATATGCGTGTATGTTTGTGCATCTATATATATATATTAGGGTGAATCAAAAAAAAACTTTTATTTTTTTTTTGGATCTGACACACAAAAACTTGTTGCTAGGCACCTTTAGAAAGTACTCACCCAGTATGGGCTCTTAATTTTAATAGGAAGATCCTCCTCATCGCGATTTTTTATTTTTTTCTCAGTCCAACAGAAAAAAATTCATACCTCCTCATTAATTGATTATACGAAAAAATGTTTTAATCAAATTTTGTAGGAAATTCAATGTTCTACAAAAAAGGTATCTTATGTTTTTTTCGTAAACCTCACTATTTAAAAGATATTTAAGATTTGATAATAATTATTACCCAGTCAGTAACAAAATTCATAAACAAAAATGAAATTTGTCTTAAAATAATCAAACTAAAATATATATATATATATATATATTTTAAAATGTTATTGTAATTATATGAAAATTTTGTTAAGAAAAATCAATCAAATTATTGTTTAAGAATGATATTTAACATTAGAGATGAGAGGGGGGAGGAAAAAGAATTCGTTCAAGTAAATTTCGTAGCAATGTTTATAAAAATATTATCAACCTTACTCGCGTAATACTCCACCTTGTATAAAATTACGCACACGCGCACATCCATAATAAAATACATCCCTCTCCTTGATTTTGACTTTTCAAACAAATTTACAATCCGATCCTGAAATATAATATTTTCCCTAAAAAAGATAAATAGGAACGAACCACCAACTATTTATGAAACCATTAGACAGATTTTCCAAGTATACGAAAATCCCTTCTTTCCCTATCCTCCTATTCCAAGAAAACAATACATTTCCTAACTCCAATGAAATGGGAAGCTGTTTCTACGGTTAAAGCTTCTTGACGAGATGGTGTGCGCGACCCCGTGGCTTGCCAAGGAATTAGCACCACTTCATGAATTATAGCCAATGCACCATTATTCGTGAAAATTAGAGGAAAAGCTTTAACTGCATCGATTCTAAGTGTCTAGATTTCGATTTCCTCGTCTGGAAAATTAAGAGATTTATATTCTAAGGCCGTTCTAAACGATGCAGATAAATCTCAAGATTCCACCGTTCTCTTCTCCAATATCCTGCGACTTATTGCACATGAGCTAAGAAGATAGGTATGAGGAAGGGGGTTAGAAGGGGAAGGATAAAGTGAGATGGAACGGGTTAGAGATGAGAGGGTGGGTTAGAAGATATAGAATAGTGTGGGATAGGTTGGTGGGCAGGGGACAGGGGGGAGGAGGAAAGGTATAGTAGGGAACGGGAATAATATCCATCCTTTACACGCTCTTTCCATAGAAAACTTCAAAAAATGTCAGCATTGTGCTTACGCGATCGTGGATGAATAGGCACTAAACCGAGCGTGTATCGTTCGGCTTCGTACAGGATGTACCATAATACGCGGTCATAACTTTGGTGTAGATAGATTCAATACGTATAAATAATCGGGGGGATGGGGGGGGGGAAATGGTATTGTATATGAATGGAATCATACTTTTTTTGTATTTTATTAGAAAAAATGTTTGATCAACGCGCGAAACAACGTTTGAACAACGTCACGTTTGATAATATACACAATTCGTTTTGCATGGAAAAAATGATTGGACAAATTGTAATGATACATATTTAATGAAATACTTTCGCGATTAAGTTTATCGTGAGATCAACACGCGTGTTTTAATTGCATCACGCAAATGTTTGCGTTAAACAATTTTTTGTATTTAAAACTTTACAAGCATATACGTAGAATACTATGATATATTTATCATTTTAATTTTTATAATTGTGTACTGGAACAACACACATCGTTTATAGCAAAATAAAATTAAAATTAAATAAAAAAAGGAATAATTTAACACAACGCCGGATGGATAATTAAAACGAAAAAAAAATCACGTTAACGTTTGATTCCTCGTATGCAATATGTTGCATCCTGCAATTACGTTTGTTAAATATCACGCACGGTGATAACTTAATCCGGAAGTCATCGTCGAATGAATGACTCGAAGGTTTTCCAGTTATGATTTATATCCTAGAAAAATAAAAAGAAAAAAAAGAAAAATAATAATAATAATAGGCATCTCTCGTTTCCTCTTTTTCTAGCTTATAGTATCTTTTTAAAGGAAGAACGTTCTTCTTGCGTCGTAAATTTAGCGATAGGTTTCTCTACAGTTACAAACACGAGAAGGGGAAGGTAATATCTCAACAAAACTGACATCTTTCCTATAGTGATCTCTTTCTATCCAATCTATCTCATCTATCTATCTACCTATCTACCTATATCTACCTATCTATCTATCTATATTTCTCTTTTTTACAAATCGTTTTCATTTATTCGTTCTTTGACAGTCCTGAAGATTTCACGCTGTGACATATCAATGAAAAAAAGAAAAAAAAGAAAAAGAAAACGGAAAAAAGGAAAAGAGAAAACGTAAAATATAATAGCATATAACAAACAAGTAGGCGCACACAACGAGATTATTATCGTTTCGCGCGTTTTAGATAGGAAAGATCGTTGAGGTGTAACGAATAACTAATTTCCCCCTGACATTATCTACGTGCAGCACGCTCGCATCACGGATAACAGAATATAATATGCGTTGGCTCTTCACACTCTGAGTCGAGGGGGTAGGGAAATAGGTGGGGGGGGGGGGGATGGATGAGGTGGGATGGTATGATTACCTTCCGTGGAAATAATACGTTCTATCCTCGTGAACAGGTTAGAAATCGAGACACCCGTATAATGTGCGTCAATGAAAATTGATTTTTCAATATTGAACCGATGAAAATTGATTTCTCAATATTGCCCCAATGAAAACTCATTTTTCAACATTATTTCCATCGAATATCATTCAATACATAAACGTATATATATATATATATATATA
>NW_014569698.1:219665-224622 GCF_001313835.1 Polistes canadensis | reverse complement strand
GTAAATATAGAAACATGATTGGACGTCGATAAAATGTAATTTGATATATGAAAATATATCACTCTATGATACTTGATTATATTTCATATTCATAATTAAAAAAAAACATGTATAATAATATTTTGCACGAATTAAAGAAATAATGTATAAGTATGATATTGTGTGTCGTCAATGTAATGTTATTTAATTATAATACAAAATTCTAACAAAGATACTTATAATTATATATATTACACGTTAAATATTAATAAAAATCAAATCAAATATTTGTAATTGTGATGAGTACAATTTAGAAAAATAAAAATTAGAATACAATACATAGAAAAATTCGCATAATTCTTTAAAATAATACCAAAGTAGAATAACAAGTTGTAAATCTTCGAAGAACGGAACGTGTCGTTGACGATAAAAAAAAAAAGAATATAAGAATGATAGGATACGTAAAAAGGGAAAAAGAAAAATAACAAAAAAAAAAGAAAAAAAGTAAAAAATGAAAGAAAAGAAAAGGGAAAAGCGAGAGGAAACAGAGAGAGAGAGAGAGAGAGAAGAAGAGAAATAGGGAGAATAAGGGAAGAAAAGATGGAAAAAGAGAAGCGTCCTTGCCTATCTCTCCTTTCAATAAGATTCCGCGTGAACGGTGGCTCATGCCAGACGCGAAGTCATGCTGGCATATTGAGAATTCAAGCTGGCTTCTATACATATATATCTCTACGTACACACACACACACACACACACACACACACACATTTATATATATATATATTTCTCTGTCTTTGTCTCTCTTCCTTGATCTCGATCTCGATTTCTCTCCCTTTCTGGTCCACGATTTCGTATATTCGCTTCTAAGAGGAATGCCGTTCTGATCTCTCTCGATTTGCCAAAACGGCACATCTGCTCTACCGTTTGCGTACTTGAGAACGAAGTACTTACTCCTAACTCCTTCTCTCTCTCTCTCTCACTCTCATTCTCATTCTCTTACACTCTATTTGCACTCTCTCTTTCTCTCTTCTCTTATTGCATTCTCTCTCTATCTCTCTCTCTCTATCTATCTCTCTCTCTCTCTCTTTAACGTTCTATCTTACACTCTCTCTTTCTCTCTCCCTCTAACTCTCTCTTACATTCTCTCTATTTCTCTCTTACTCATTCGTGGTCTCGTGGTATCTTTCTCTTTCCAATACTTCGTCTTTGTCTTTCTCTTTCTCTATGGTTCACTGGACCGATCCGGAGATACGATCTTTCCCCCAACGTGATTTATCGTCCAGCGAGAATCGCATTTCCAATACCACTGTCTTACCGATTAAACGTCTTTGCGGAAAATAAGACAAGAAGAAAGATAGAGATAGATAGATAGATAGATAGATAGATAGATAGATAGATAGAAAGATAGAAGAAGAGAGAGAGAGAGAGAGAAATTCGTTCATGAGATTATGCGAAATTAGCTTTTTCTTGCATTCTAAATGAGAAATAGAAAGAGATAGAGAGAGAGAGAGAGAGAGAGAGAGAGAGAGAGAGAGAGAGAGAGGAAAATTGATCGAAATTGACAAAACCTACTATTCAATCTATATNAGAGAGAGAGAGAGAGAGAGAGAGAGAGAGAGAGAGAGAGAGAGAGGAAAATTGATCGAAATTGACAAAACCTACTATTCAATCTATATGTATATGTATATATATTATATGTATATATATATATAAACCAAGAGAAATCATTCATGCAGATCTCGATGCTTTAATTACGGATCATGGATAGGAAGATTAAAGGCAGGATTAAATCAAAGCGACAGTTAAATTGATGTATAACCGATAGTAAACACAAATAGAGTTATAGTAACCGATTTATACAGTCACTTGAGAACGAATGCACGAATGAGCGAATGAATGATCGAATCTACGAGAGAAAGATCCCTTCCTTCCTTCCCTCTGATGGTTTCTTCTACCAAAGATGGTCATTTGTTAAACGTCTTGATATACTCTAATTACAATCTCTCAGAGATATATCTAATTAACAAGAAGATATATAAATTATTTGTCTTGATTATCTAATTAATTACATAAGTTGTTTATAGATCTTGGTTAAAATGTTGTTTTATAAATAAAATGAATAATCGTTAACAGGCTAAATATTTTTGTCAAAAATGTAATCAAGGATTATAGGGCTTAAAGTTTTTAAAAATAATTAGAAACTTTTTCAAGACAATAATAATAATAGTAGAGAAATAATTAGAAAGGATAATTTATTATCCCTTTTTTTCTTTTTTCTCTTTTCGAAAGAGCGATTTTCTCTTGCTGAAATTTTTCTTTTAACTAAAATTACATGTTCATGAATATTAAATCCTGAACATAAAATTGTAATCGTACGCGCGTGGTGTACTTTTAGAAAAAAAGAAAATCAAAAACGATTCAGAGAGAATCTCGACGTTGAATTTTCCAAACGCAGAAATGACGACTACATATAATTTCTTCTATATCTTCATTACTTCTAATATTAAAAAGTAAGTAATAAAAAATCAGCATTAAAATACTGTGTGAAATGTTTTAAAAAGTTCCGTAGTATTTTAACTTTGTAATCAAACTATAATCCTATCGCGTTTTTAAAAAAAAAAAAAAGAAAAACAGAAAGAAAACATTTTTATCCAAATATTTAAAATCATGACAGCAAGTCTGCGAAATTTATTGACTAACTTAATAGCTATTGTTAAATAAAAAAAAAAATAAGAAAAATATAAAGAGAAAAAAATCGACTCACGACCAAGAAGAAATTCCAACGTTGAATATTTTCCCTGTTAAACCCCTCCCCACCACCATAGATAAATTTTCTCGTCGTTTCTTTCATATTTTCTTTTAACATTCCAGAAGAAGAAAAAAAAAAAACAACGAAAAAAGAAGAAGAAAAAACTACGAACTTACGAACTTATATAGAAAAAGTATGCGGTGACAGTTAGCTGGTAATATGTTAACGGAGAAACGTACGACATCCATTTCTCACTTTGGCAAGTTCGCGGTCGCGAGAACGATCGTAACGGAGTCATCTTGTTTGCGATCAATTGGGAATTCCACGAAAGATGGATGGTGGTCTACGAACTCGGACAAGCCAAAGTAACAAAAAACTTCATCCTATTCGGTTCGGATACTTCAACGTTAGTTATAACGAGCCAAACGGCCAAATTTTACTCTCTTCATTTCGAACGGTTGATCCTCTCGAAACGAAACGATTACTACCTTTTTTCCAATCTATCAACATGAACACCACCACCACCACCACCACCACCACCACCAACATCATATAATCTTTTTGCTAGATCAAAAGAAAGATACTTTAAAACTATCGAAAGAACATTCGATGCAATACTGAGATGCTTTGATCTGTTCCTACTCTATTTACAAAATCTTAAATTAATAGAATATATATTTCTACGTGATATGTTTGTTTACCTATGTTTCTATAAGATGTTTATTTAAAAGTATTATTGCAACGTGAAAAATCATATTTTTATATCACTTCTATTTATATACGAAAATGTTTTAAATGATATTTTACAATTATTTATATTCTAATTTTAAAATAAATTTTTTCTTATATATATAAATATCGTTTAGGCTACACATGTTTATATTTAAATCTTGAAAAAAATCAATAAAGTTTTTTATTATTGATATCGATATGATTTATCGATAAACTCCTAACACCGTCTAGCGGATGATTAGTTGAACTAACTTTGCCGTCGAGTTCCTAAAAATATGCAACCCTTTATACACAAATATAAAAATAAATAAAATCAATAATATCTTCGATAGTCGATACGAATAATCGAACAATGAATTAGTTGCACCATCTAGCGGATAAGAAACTGAACTAACATTGCCGTCGAGTTCCTGACGATAGGCAACACTTGTTATAAACACGTATATAAGATAACAGACAATATTTTCAATTGAATTAATTTATGTACGATCACATTAGGTTAAATGTTAAAGTAATTTTTATAAGATATGCAAAGTAATTAACAACATTAACTTCGTTTTATCGAATAAAAATAAAAAGGTAATTCGTGATATTACCGATTGGATCCTCCAAGTTCTAAGGACTTATCTCGAAGATTAGAAGAAAAAAAAAGGAGGAGAAAAGAAAAGAACCGGTTGGATTCCAACGCTAAAGTCGAACGTTATCACACGTTTCAATGTGTCCTCGAGCAAGTAATGGCCGTTCCAACTCCTTTTCGTAAAGCCCATTCTCCCTCTCTCTCTTTCTCTCTCTCTCTCTCTCTCTCTTTCTTTCTCTTTCTCTTTCGACATTTCGTCCTCGTAGAAATTCTCACTTGTGGTTCTACGAGAATTCCTACTCGAGAATTGCGCGGTGAGATCGTAAACGTCGAGAATCAAAGTCGAACATATCGTCACGCTCGAGAGAACTTTACTCAAAAAGAGAAAGAAGAAAGGAAAAAGAAAGGAAGAACAAAAAAAAAAGAGAGAGAGAGAGAGAGATAAAGGACAAGAACATAAAACGATGTAAAGTAAAGAAAGAAGAAAAAAAAAAAAACGGAACATACGAAATAAATAATTTCATAGCATAGTAAAATTTTATTGCTGATATTCTATTGTCGAAATAAAAAAAAATAAAAATAAAAAAGAAATAAAATAAGAGAGAAAATATAAAAGGATAAAGAAGAAATCACATCGATCCGATCGCGTTTGTGAAACGCGTAATTCAAAAATTACGTTCTCTGACAAAACTCGTAAGGAAATTCGTATTACTCAAGAAGGAACTATCTGCAAAGTGAAATTCGAAGTTTTTTTTAAGTGAATGAGAATCTCTCAACGAGAGGCCTATAAAAGCACGAAGTTCGACTTCATTTTGCAAAATTACCACCAGCTCGTATACGTGACTCCGATCTTACGACGCGTTCCGCAGATCAACGAGTGTATCAAGTATGAACGTATTTCAGATAAAAAAAAAAAAAA
>NW_014569698.1:217455-219527 GCF_001313835.1 Polistes canadensis | reverse complement strand
AAAAAAAAAAAAAAAAAAAAAAAAAAGAAAATAAAATCTGATGAAAACTGAAAGAACGAGATGTTCGTATCGATAATAAGTAACGATATAAAAATGGAGAGATAAATTCTATGATCCGACGAAAAAAAGACAAAAATATTCTAAATCAGAAATTCACTCACATATTTTACGTAAAGTACATAACGTAATAAAAATATACTCGTTACTTGATACACACACACAAAATAAAACAAATGAATAATACAAAATGTAAAACGTATTATACTCGTCAATTTTCGTTAACAAATAAATCTACCTCGATTACGTACACCAAAAGCATTCATTTTTTTTCTCGCGAATATCCTGTTTCCCTTAATTCTCGCAATGATTGCAAACTTTTGGCCGATCACATACATATAAATATAAATATGTGTATGTGTGTATGTGTGTGTGCGTAATATAAGAAGAGCTATGATGAAGACTGGTCGTTTTAAAAATCGTGTTTATATGTATTATGCGAAACTGACGGCTTCGAAAGTAGAAATTCGTCCGAGCTTGATCATCTATCTATCTTTATCTCTCTTTCTCTCTCTTTCTCTCTCTGACACGCATACATTCCAACACAGAGAGACTTTACGTTAGCTTTGATCTTTGCTTCAAAGTGCATAGTGCATGAGATTCGACACGGTAGAAGGAAGTAAAACTTATATATACTCTAAAGTGAAGCTTAGCGAGAACATTTTACTCACAGATGAAATTTCGAACAAAAAATTATAGAATCTAGTTACCATTTGATATACTCTCTATCTCCTTTCCCATTCAATCCCCTCTCCCTCACATCTCTCTCTCTCTCTCTCTCTCTCTTTATCTGTCTATCTGTCTATCTATCTTCGTAAATAAGTAACGTGGAATTCCTTCATAACGAATAGATCGAACACATTATCACACGTAGTGGTGGTAATGGTAATTGTAATGGTGATGTCGATGTTCGGTGAGAAAAAGAAGAAATGGAAGGGGTAAAGGAAAATTAGAAATTCATCGTCTAGATAGTTGCTGGTTGCTGGTGCTTAAGTGATAAATGAAAATTCTTCGGGAAAATTAATGTGGTTAGAAGTGGGACGTTATCAAATCTTACGCAGGTATGCTGAGTACATATACGTATATATATATATATTCACGTACTACTTACGTACCTACGAGCATACGTATGTATGTATGTATGTATGTATAAATCTATGAATGTATGTATATATGAATGTGTAGACGAACCAAAGGGTAGTGTAGCTTGGTCGAGCCTTGGAAATAGAAACTTGTCGTCCGAGGTCATTGACCCTGTGTGCCCTAGGGTGGCTCGCAAGTCGCACTCGATACATATCTCCTACAAACTAGGGGAGCGCGCAAGGGATGCAACATTGTCAACAGCTCGAGCAAGATGCATCTCGATTTGAATGCGTCCAATGCATGATAAACCCCTTCTTCACTCCCCCTCTCTCACTCACTCACTTACTCTCTAACTCTCTGTCTCTGTTTCTCTCTCTCTCTCTGTTTCTCTCTCTCTGTTTCTCTATCTCTGTTTCTCTATCTCTGTCTTTCAACGTGTATCTGTTGCTATCTCTCTCTCTGTATGTAAAATTTCCGGGATTTCGGGAAACAGCATAGAATTGTCGTGGTTAATCCTTCGCGTCTAGTACGCTTTCCTATTAATTTCCATGTACAAAGATAATCTATCGAGTGTTAGTCTCGTATTCGTCACCATCAACCGCTAACAAGTCGACACTTGTGACTGGATAATTAATTATCTAGTATCAATAAATTAACTAACTAATCATTTCAATTATAAATTGTTGAAAATATTGTTAATTAATTAATATTTATCACGAATTATTTTCGTAAAATATTGTATCCAATTCATTTCCTAATCGTTTCTTTTATATAGAAACTAATATATGTTCTTTTTTATTTTATAATTTTTGTTTCTTTTTCAAATATTAATAATAAAATATTAAAATTATGATCTATCATTCTATAATATGCATTATTATGAATTATTTTATTAAAATATATTATTATTGATTAAATATTATTCCAATATA
>NW_014569698.1:193747-217440 GCF_001313835.1 Polistes canadensis | reverse complement strand
TCTTCATTGTTGTTGTTTGTTGTTGACCACCACGGAGACGACCGAAGACTATTTGTGTGTTATTTATTTCTTCTACTCTCTTTCTCTCTCTCTCTCTCTCTCTCTCTCTCTCTCTTTCTCTCATTTTCTCTCTTATTTTCTGTGTATTTCTTTCAACTTTGAACATTAGAATCGTCTTTTACCTTGAGACGTTTACACGTGTAAACATTATTCTTTCAAGTTAGCTCGGGTCTTTCAAAAGAGTAGGTAAAATAAGAGTTATTTCGTTGAGTATTTTTCCAACGTAAATACCATTTACTTTTTCATTCCAGTATCTTTAAAATATATATCTATAGTATCATATTTTTTTTTTTATTTTTTTTAAACAGTTATAATTTATATAAATATATAATAATAATATATATATATATTATAAATAACATAATATAAAAGAAAAAAATTTGTCAATTAGTCTTAATAGAATAATGATAACGAAATTCGTGAAATTCGAAACGTGGATATACTTATTATGCATGCGTGCACACATACAGATATACATACATATATAATATACACGTAAATGTTATGTAATGATAAATGTATAGGATCTGGAAACAAGTATAGAGGAATTTTAACACCCCCTCAACACAGCTCAGCCCCTCACCCCTCTGGTCATCCTATACCAAGCCCCTCCACTTTTCCTTCGCAAATATTTCCGGTTGCAACGTAATTGCGGGCGGCCGCTAACGAATTTACTTTTCAACGAGATACGACAGAATAGAGACAGAAATTAATTATTATTGACAGAGTAATCGGTAGGAAAGTAGATATGGGAACTGGCTCTCACGCAAAATAACTATCGTTTTATTCGTCCGATCGAAAATGAACCACGTTCGTAGTCCAGGTCGCTTATAGTTTTATATATACACATACATTATATACACATACACATATATGTGTTTTAAATGAACGCATACTCGTTGTCATATTATCAAAGGATTTTCCTTTAATTTAAATCTCTACAATGAATCGATGAATAAAAATGGTTGAACGAAGATTACGTTGATATAACCAACGAATGGTGCGAACTCGAACGCGTGAATTTTCCAAAGTAGCGATAACAGAAAAATTGAAAAATCAAATCAAATAAAAGAAGACAAAACAAAAAAAAATATGCGGTCAGAAAAGATATAAAAAAAAAAAAAAATATGTAAAACCATAGTACAGATCGTACGATCGATAAACAAAAAAATAATAATAATAAACGTGGCAACGAAAAATAAAATAAAATAAAATAAACTAAAATAGTATAAGAGAGAGAAAATAAACCTTCATGAAACAATATTTTGAATCATGTAATCGATAAAGAAAAAAAACATAAACAATGATCAAATGAATGAAATTTTTTGATTTACGTTGGCCCAGTGGAAAAGCATGTTTAAGTAATTACATAATTATTGATAATTATTAAAGATAAAAAAATGTTAACGTTAGGATAGTATGAATTATGCTATCGATAAAAGGATAATAAGCAATGATCAAACGCTAGCTAGCTTTTCGATTTACAGTGGATAGTGGGGAAAGGCATGTTAAATAATTATTGATTATAAGTGGATTATGAAGCTTGTCAAGCTTAGGTCGTCAGGTTTTGGCCGAGTGCAAGTATCTATCCCATTAATAGGCACAGTTAATTCAATTTATTTGACGTTAGGTCGACTAATTCGTTCTATATAGTGAAAAGAGATGAAGAGAGAGAAAGAGAGAGAAAATATACTGGATTAAAACAGAGTACCTATCTCACACACATTTCGAGAAGAGTTATCTCGCTAAGCTACGGATCGAAGCTTCGTTTCTGTTGTTTTCGTAAAATGAACATACACAGAGGAAAAGAGAAAGAGAAAGAGAAAGAGAAAGAGAGACAATGAGAATATCAGAATAGAAGAATTGAACAAGGTTAAAGTGTAAAAGGTTTGAACATTCTACCGTGAAATTACGTGGATATTAGTGTGATATCATAATTTTTCGATATAAATTATACTGCCTTAAAATAATCTCTTTTTCTTTAATCCGTTTATCTGTAATTTATCTTTCTCTTGAATTATCTTATTTTCTCTCTCATTGTCTTTCTCTTTTTACACTTCTGTCTTTATGTGTATGTGCGTATGTGTGTGTATGTGTATGTGTTAGTTTCTGCTACTCTTTATCTTCTCGTGTTCTCTTAGAAGATAATCTTACGATTTTGCAGCATCCTTAGCCCGTTAGATCGAGGCACGTATTTGGTAACAGCTTGAACCGTTACAAGATATTCTCCTTACGCAATAATCTCGCTTGCAGATCTTTAAAGGGAATCCTCTTGGTTTTGAACGTGCTCAACTTCCTTCCTTACTTCCTTCCTTCCTTACTTCCTTCCTTCCTTACTTCTCTCCCTTAATTCCTTTTTACCTTTCTTTTTTTCTTACTTTTTTCTATACTTAGTTTTTCATCGAAAAAATTGTTCACTGGTTCGATTAATAAAAGATAACGTGGTAACGCGATACTTCTATTTTATTTAATTAATCTTAAATCTAATTTATAATTTGAATTAATTATGAATGATGACAAATTGTATATATATATACGTATGAAATAAGAAATATTTAAAAATGTTGTACCTTAAAATAAATATGATTTTGAGATAATGGTGTAAAGGGGATTTGCTAATATACTTTTGTGTAATATACATCACAAAGAAAAAGAAAAATGATAAAGATAGACATATTTAATGATTAATAGAAATGAGGAGGAAAAAAAAATACATGACAAGACGTAAGAATTGGAAGACTTGCGAGAAATGGTTGTTTTACGCCTGTCGAATTACTCGGTAACGATCGCGTTAAAGTTTTTACCTTAGTACGATTCGAAAAGTGGACGATGTTACAGAGGGCGAAGAAAACTTTCCAATGTAATTTCAAACACGAACGAAATGGAATTCGGGATAACGTCGTTCGCGGTTGTATCCGGATAGACCACGTCGAGTTTCCTTTTTAAAGGAAAAATCGTTGAGAAAGAGAACCACCATCTCCTCCTACTATGACGACGACGACGACGAGAAAAATATTTTTACGTTTTCTCTTCTCTCTTCGTGAAAAATATGGGGAAAATTTTGAAAAAAGAAAAAAAAGAAGAAAAAAAAAAAAAAGAACAATTCCAACTGCATTATTTTCCTCCTCGAGTGTGCGTTATTCTATTTTTTTTCTCTTCTATTTTTTATCTATTTTTTCCGTAAAAATTTGAACGATTGAATTATTTCGAAATATAGAACGCGTGAATAAACTTTGTAACAACTATAACGATGTAAACTGATACGTGGAAGCTTATTTTATTCATTCCTTTTTTATCTCCAATCGAATCGAATTTTTAAAAGGGAAATATTAAAGAAATATTTTTCTCTCCCTCTGTTTCTCCCTTCGTCTCCGAACGCGTCAAGGTGAAAAAAAATAACTTTAAACTAGAATCTTGATTACTATCTTAATTTTTAAAGACAATATTTTACTTAAGAATCCTCTACTACTAAATTACTTATCATTTTATGATTAATATTCAAATAACTATATTAAGTAAACCTATTTTTCTCTATTTTTACACTCATGATGATATAATTTAAATTAAAAATAATGAAAGCCTTGATATATCCAAAGTTAAAATATAATCCTTTTGGTAAAATCGGCTGCGAAACGTTAAAAGGATATTCAACGTTCTTTGTATTATACGTAAACGTGTAAATAAGTGTCTTCAATATCTATAGATATATGTTGGTGTGTTGCGTGTGTGTGTGTGTATGCTTTTACCGGAATAAAAGAGGAAATTTATCAACGACAAATTTTAATAAGTGGTATCGAATCTAAGCCCCGTTGTTTTCTCGTTCGACGTTAAAAGCTATATTGTGAGTCCCGATAAAACGAAGGGTAAACTCGTTATTGTAAACAAAAAGCGTATAAAATGATTGACAGGAGAAACTAACGTACGTGAAAGAGTATTTTTATAACGGAGAAAAATTATAAACGTTAGCCGATCAACGAAAGCCCATTTTTTTTTTATTGGATCATCGTTAACGCGATCCGTTTAACGAGATTAATTTTATCCTTTTTTTTTTTTTTTTTTTTTATTGAAATATTTTCTTTAATTTAGATATATTTTAATTTTTTTTAATTTATATTTGTTTTTTCTTTTTTTTTTTTTTCTTCGACAACAGTTGTGAAAAAGTAAATGATATCAGCTAAAATTTATTGGACATTACACATTTTACTTATTAGTATAAGCTTTANCTTTAATTTAGATATATTTTAATTTTTTTTAATTTATATTTGTTTTTTCTTTTTTTTTTTTTTCTTCGACAAAAACACGAATTCTTCATTCTGTAAACGATAAGACTCTTATGGTATTATAATATTAGATCAACGTAAAAAAAAGTCTCTTCATATTTTAATTTCAAATATCGTAATTATATTGTATAGAATCGTAGTGCATAATATCGTAGTAATATGACGATTATTATAAAAATCTTAATGAATTAGATGAAAAGCAAATAATCGAATAAACGGACAAACAAATTTAAAAAAAAAAAAAAAACAGAACAAAAAAGAATAAATATAACGATGAGCTTTTGCTGGAAAGTTAGAGTAGGATATTTAAATCATGGGATCAGTTTTTAAAATGAGAATGAAAAAAAAAAAAAAAAGAGAGAGATGCCATCTTTTCAAGCTTATTAATTAAAAGAGAAGGAAGAAGCTCTTTTCAAAAGGGCCACTTCCTCTTAGTTATATAAAACAACATCTCTCTCTTCCTCTCTCTCTCTCTCTCTCTCTCTCTCTCATACACTCTCTCATTCTTTCTATTCTTTTTTTGTTTAGTCCAAAACTTTTTTCGATGGTTTACGCCGAGTTTCGTTGTGGCTTTCATCAAATATACCTGGCTGTTAGTAATCTTATAAGTAAATTACTGCCAAAGCCCTCTTCTCAATTTCTCTTTTCTTTCTTCTTCTTCTTCGTCGTCTTCATCTTCTTTATCTTCTTCTTCTTTCTTTTTATTTAACGCTTTAAAAAATTTCACCCTTCAAGGCACTTCTCTTTATCTCTTCTTCTTTTACTTCTTTCTCACTCTGTCTTATTTAAATATATTTTGAATTTGTTTCTCTCTCTCTCTCTCTCTCTCTCTCTCTCTCTCTCTTACTCTCTTACTCTTTTTTTCTAAAAAAAAAAACATTATCGATTTTCCCGTTCGTGCTTACCGCAAAAGTTTAATTAACAAACGTATAATTGAAAGACACAAAACGACACTCGATAATTTCTATACTTCTTTGCTTTGTTTTAGAGATCTCTCGTGTATTAAATAAAAATATGAAAATAAATATAATAAAATGTGCAAACGTTTTTCAGGTCAAAAGGAGACAATAAAAAGTAAAAGCACAGTGATACAAGTTAAATCGTCGGATATCTGTAAAGAAATATATTATATATTTTTATTACAAAAAAACGAATCCTCCCTTAATCTCTACTTTCTTTATTATATATCTTTATACAACTAAATAATATTCGAAAACTTTGATTTCTACATTTAAAAAGATTCATCTACGAAAAAACAAACGCAACAAATTCATTGAGAAATCGTTTGATATATTTTAAAATATATTTGCATTGTATAAATAATTCTTAATGATTCCTATTTTCTTGATTACATTTTTTCTTATCTTTTTTTTTTTTTTGGTTTTTGGAATGAGATTTTGAAAATCTTGCATTTTCGTGCTCGTAAAAATGGATGTAGGTATCGAACGAGACATAGGAAGACCATGATCACACGTCGTTACCTGCCTGTTATGGCCTCGATGTGGATTGCTACTATACCACCCTCGTTCCGATCAATTAATCATTGTCAATGGCGATTCGTTTCCTGTTCCCGCCCTGAGCACTAAATTCAACGCAGGTACTGTCAATGAAAAGCGAATTGACGACCGGTGGTGTAACTTTGACTCACGAGTTCTGTCGAGAGCCAACTTGATATACTATATACCGGGTGATATCGTTAAAAAGAATTATATGAGAATTTATCGATCGTTACATATGCGAGGATATATTTTTCTCTTATCATTTTTCTTTTTTTTTTCCTTTTTTTCTTATTCAATTTCTTTTTTTATTTTTCCTTTTATTTTTTATATTATACACGAAATGTGTGTATTCGAATTCGTGTAGTATATATATATATATATATATATATTTTATTACCATTGCTAGTGTTTGGTTGTGTGAGAATAAATTTCACATATTTTATTATAAATTGGCGGTGATATCTCGTTGAAATAAAAAGAAATACTTTTTAATGTGTGAATTTATCTATGACAATATATGTGAGAGAATCTATATTTTTAATTTTAATTTTTTTCTCATTAATTTCTTTTATTTTCTTAGGAAAGAATGTGTCAACGATTTATACATTTCATCATATTGTTTGACACAAATTTGTTTAAAGAGATTCAACTTACTATATATTATATATTAAATGATTTTAATAGAAAGAAATTTTTGTGTCGAAATCTCAAAAAGAATGATAGGAAACATAAGTAGTTTCCTCCAATATCGTTTGCATGAAAAAGTTCACTTAAATTGTACGAATGGAAGAAGACAAGATTATAAAGTTAGAAAAGAGACAATTTCAATTTAGAAACTTTCGAGGAATCATATTCTACGTCAAACATTTAATGTTCTTAGTTCGCAAGTAAGATTTGATCGAATACAATCCCTTTTACTAAGTCGATTGTCGTCCGATTCTCGGATAAGAATAGAAATAGAAAAGGTCTCGATAGAACGACGTGATCTGTTTCTCGGCAAAATCTCAGGTTAATGGGATTTTGAGAATTCCAAAGACCCTGACGTTCGAAGGAAACACGAAACTTTTAGCTTTTATCGTTGAACGGACGTAGAACAAACCTATCGAAGATATCGTCGCGAACTCCTACGATTCAGAAATACGAGCTTCAAGAAATTCCAAGTATTTCTAATCTTTTCAATAGCCTAACGTATATCCATCCCTTTGTGTTGCTTGAGAATAAAATTATATTAACAGATTATTAACCAATCGTGATTGTAAGTACAAATAACTACGATAATTAATCATTCATTTATAAAATTGTTCCGGTCATTAGAAAAATATTATGTATATCATTTGAGATATATAAAGTTTACTTAAATTTTGTATATTACCTCTCTCTAAACTCTAAATAAAATTATAAATATTTTATTTTAATTATTCAACAACAAAAACCTCTTAAAAAAAAAGAAAGCCAGTTTGTGTAGAAAGAACCCCTGAAAGTAGGCCATATTGTATAAAACGAGAGCCCCTGGAAAAGGACTAAATTGTTGGGAAAGCCTCGGAAAGTAGGCAATATGTATAATTTAAAGAGACAGAGAAAAAACAATCGCGTTGACTTGACACACTCGAAGGATTCGGGTTTGAAAAAGTAGCCGAAGGTGGCTCGTAAAAATTGATACCGCCGACACCAGGACCAGTTAACCGGACGTGAATGCAAATAAGATCGATCGATCGTAAATTTGGAGAATAGCCACGATGTAAAATCCGCAGGAAATATTACGAATTTTTCCATATCCCTGTTAAGCCCTTCTCTCTCCTCTTCCATTTCCACCGTCTGCTCCTCCTCTTTTACCCCTTCTATATCATCCTCCTCCTCCTCACCACCATCACCACCACCATCACCAATACCAAAACCACCAATTTCAGTATCTATTTCTCTGCGTCAAAACGCATAGGAGTTGTTCAAAAATGACCAAAATTGTATCGTCCACTTTGCATACGCACAAAATTTATATTATTCTCACCTAACCGATTTTTCCTCTGTTCTCACCAACTCGCCAATTTTATGCGTTTCCTTTTTATTCTTTTTCCCTTTCCCGTCTCTCTTTCTCCCTGTCTCTTTGGTCGTTCTTCTTGTTTCTTTTTTTTTTTTTATATTTTTTTGCAAGGCTCGTTGGTTCGTCGGTACAGTGACCATTTCGTTCGCTCTTTTTACGTTAACAAGACTGTCCGAAAAGCGGCCGTCGGTTATTTATAGGCGGACGTACGTAAACGTACAAAAGTGTAACGTTCTCTCTTTCGTTTAACCGGGGAAAATGATCCTTTCAGGTAGACGAGCGTATTCCACTACTCTTTCTCCCTGTCAGTAATGTTAACAAAAATAAAGTTAAAAATACAGGACAAGCAATTATTTTTCTTTATATCAAATTTTTCAAACTAACGCAAGATTAGGAAACACGGTTACGAATATAAATAATACAATTTTATCGAGCTTTGTAACGTGGAATAATTGCAGCTCGAGAGAGAGTGAGAGAGAGGAAGAAATAAAAATTGGGAAGAAAAACGTACAACGAATTTTTAACGAAATTTTGTTCCGATGAAACTATGATAAAATTGTAAAAGAAACAACGATTGAGTGCAAAACGGTGGAAAGCTTCCTCGTAGAGGAAATTCGCTTTAATCCGATACTCTGTCAGATGTCTCACGGTTTACACGATTCCGGTAATCCTGTAGAAAGTTTTCCTAAAGGATCTTGTAAAGAGGCAAGTCCCTAATTTGTAAACGACAAAAGGACATAACCCCGTGGTAGAAAATGTGAGAGTCCTCCGATATGGAAGAAACAACTTCGGGTGCGTTGTTTCGTTCGCAAAGAATCTACCGAGGAAACTTTTCTTACGATGTTTTATCCGTTTGTTGTTCCCCAAACCCTTGTCCTATCCTAACTATTCTTTACACTTTTTCCAACTGGAACTCGTGTATCGTGTTTTCTCTTACGATAAGAAAAGTCGAATTTTTATTTGTCCCTTGGTCACCGATTATCTATCTACTATTATTTATTTACGCGAAATTTATTTGCATATTATAAAAACAATTGAGAATAATTATAAATATATTATCTTTTTACAATTATATTAGTATTATATTACCCAATGAATATTTAGGACAAAAGTTTTATTTTCGTGTGCCTTAAAAGATAAGCAACGATGCATGTAAAGAACCTCTGAAAGTGGACAAAGTTGTATCTAAAAAATATGTAGATTAACCTGAATGCGGATAAACTTGTACATGCATTTTCAGTATAAATTTTTCTACAAAATATGACTTTCGTATAAGCAAATTATTTAGATATATTATTCATTTGTAAACGATTAATAATGAAACAGTTAATAATTTAAATAGAAATAAAATATCGATAGATCATAAAGCAAACATAATATATCTATCTTCAAAATCGATCGCACACGTCCCACTAACGCGAAGTTATTTCCTAACTAATAAACTTCCCCGATTGCATCTCGTAATAGAATCGATACTAATTTATGGCTATATATTAATAGAACGAGATAGATAATACATAGATAGATAGTTAGATAAAGAGAGGAAGAAGAAAATATAGATACATATACGAAATAGGATGTATATGAGATGAAAAAAGAATAATCGTTGATTATCTATAAACATTTAAAGGGATTCGTTCTAACATATTCGTTTAACGATCAACATGATGTGATATAATCTACCGTATGGATCACTTACTAGGTATCCTCATAACGTACCATAATCCAGATAATAGGATAACAAGCAATGCATTTGCCACTAACCAGGACAAATATCAGCAAATGTGTTTCATGTAACCAACCAATAACTCTGGCCACCGTGATCTTCCTTTGATATCTACCAGATGTTGAGAATTCTTTATTTATCCTAACACAAATTTACACTTGATCGATAAATCATAGACAATCTACACCGAATAATCTCAACTCCACAAATCAGTAAAATAAAATCAAACATTATTAAACCTTTGCAATCGAGAGATTACTGTATCTAATTCTTATAGAAAGACTGAAAAGTTCTGACTCTGGCATATCATTCTATGTCATATACACACACACACAAGCATACATGATAAAGATAAAAAAAATATAATCAAAGATATCTAACCTATGAAGAAGAATAATCGATATGATTACGGATCTTTCAACGATTTAACGCGGCACAGTTAAAGAATAATAATAATAATAATAAAAATAAAAAAATATGATTAGAACACACGTGAGTATAATTAAATACGATCCACAACGAACAAGAAGCATAGGACATTCGACTAAAATATAAGTGGTACGAGTACTTCTTGTCAGACGAAAGGATGACATGCAATGAGAGAGAAGAATGAGAGGAGTACGAAGGGGTGGAAAAGGGTGATAGTGAAGAGAGGAGAAGAGAAGAGATGCAAAAGGGTGGGTGGGGGAGGGAGTGAGAGAGTTCATAGGTAATGGAATTCCATAGTTTCGTGCTGGGAGTGAATCAAAGCGACCGTGAAGCCACTCGTTGACATGACAATTGCACCAATCATCAATGCATGAATCACGGGCAATCCACTTTGCGTTGTACCCCACTCTACCCACCTCTATCTATCTATCTATCTATCTATCTCTATCTCTACCTCTATCTCTCACGTTTGCGTCGTGGATCGTTACGCGTTGGAGCTGCGTTGGAACCGCGTTGTGGAAAGTTTGATATCGATCTCAATGTTCCAATCTACACGCTCGTGTGACCAACTTAAACATAAATCACTCTTTCTCTCTCTCTCTCTCTCGTATTTTCTATAACTTCTAATAATAGTAATAATAATATTTTGAAAGATTCAATGAATTATTAAATATATTACATATACAAAGTTATCTTCTTCTTCTTTCTTATTTTATTAGGACTTTGTTCTGTTATAATAACTTTCTTTTATTGCTATTTCTAAGAGCAATTTATTTATATACAAAGTTATCTAATTTTAACAATTGTTAATATATAATTTACAATTAGTATCATTGATATTAATCATTAAAAAAATTATCATGGATTATTACTAAGTTTAATTCTTAGGGATGTTATTTTTTGGACAGGTTTAATTTATAAGAACAATACATTAAACCTGTCCAAAAAATAACTTCCCTAAGAATTAAACTTAGTAATAATATTAAAAAATTTTGGATAAGAGGAAAAAAATCTTTATTATATTAACATTATCATGGATCTTATTCTTAACAAATTTAGAAATGTGAAAAGAGATTTATAGATACATGTTTAAATGTACGTGTATGATCATCATCATACGTATAAATATACATGTGCATATAGATATGCATAAATGTGTGAGATATATATTATACACGATCAAAAGTTTTGCACAAACACGATATGGTTTTCGGGACACGGAATTACCCTCATCGATAATGCCGTAAAAGTTATACTCGCACGGGACGCAAAACTTCCAACCCGGAGAATCCGGAATTCAATGGAATACGATCCTTTCATGGATGCTATGCATCTTTAAAATTTGATTCCGCCGATGCATTTGCTACGGCGAAAAAGAAGAGTGGGTGGTGGGGGGGGGTAGAAGGACGGTTGTGGCAGTGATGTTGGTGTAGGAGGAGGAATGAGAGAGGTTGCTGGTGGTCGACGGCTGGGATCGTTCATACTGAATTTTAATACGTGCTTCATCGACCGTACTTTTCTACGCACAGACACACACACACACTTATATATTTATATATTCGTGACGTGACATTTATACCTTCAAAAGTGAGAAAATCGTTTACGTGAAATCTGTGATCAACGAGGTGGGATAAAGGATCGATTTACACGAATGCCTAATATCGATGAGTTTCTAACGTTTCTTCGAAATCGCTAGGCGTATCGTACGCAGTCACGAACCTTCATAAAATCGATTCTAATGAAATTCCACGAGTGGTACCGAGAGTCCTCTCTCTCTCTCTCTCTCTCTCTATCTTTGTGTATGTATAAATGTATAAATGTATGTATGTATGCGAGAGAGAGAGTGTGTGTGTGTGTGTTAGTGCATATGTCACTCACGTGATCGAATTGAAGTGATCGATAAGCCAACCACGTTGACATGGTAATTGCATCCGAAATTGAGCGAATTAGGAATCGAATCATAGATCGCACGAATGCTCTCGATCATCCCTTAATGATCCTATCAAAAGAAGGTATTATATATTATATATTATGTATATTTGTGAATATTATCATTATTATTAATTAATTATAAATTATAGAGTTGTGTGTGTGTGAATTATATATATAATTATTAATTGTAACACTTCTCCAATACAACGAACGTTTAATTATGAAATATTATATGTTTAATCATTCAGTTATTACTTTACGAGTATTCGATTACTATGTGTAATGAAATATATAAATCATAAAATTGTATATTAATGAATATATTATTATCTATTATAAAATCTCTTGAATTCCACACGGATATTTAATTATTATTTTTTAAAAATCTAATTCAATATTTTCTTTTTTCAAATTTCACATATTATTGTCTGAAAAAATGTTTTTTCTACACACAATTTTACTTGCTTTCAGGGGTTTTTTGTCTATACAATTTTGCCTACTTTTAGGCGTTTTTCGTTGCCTACTTTCAAGAATTATTTCTACGAATACACACTATAATATATAATACTTTTGAGGATTGTATGAATATAATATATTAATATCATTAATATTAAACGTGAGGAATCATGATCCGATTAAACAGATCTGAATAGAGATAGAGAGAGAAGGATAGAAAAAGATAGACGTTATGTAAAGCATCAAGTCAAATGTACTGAACCATGTTTGTTGGAATCCAAAGCGAATTTCCTTTCCCAATGGATAAGACTTATGTTAGTCCCGACCTCGAGATCGTACTACCATCTTCTCTGAGAATCTTCCAATACTATCTATTGCACCTATTACGATCTAAAGAGAAACACGCGCGCGCGTTGTGCATCGAAAACGCTAGTATTACGTTAATTATTAAATAATTACATGCATACGTAAAATTCAATTTACGAAAGAGAATGGAAGAAGAAAAAAGAAAAAAAGATATTTGCATTAAATAAATATCGAATGAATAAAATTAAAATCAAATGATTTTAAAGCTCCGACAAATATTCTATTTCCAATTGATTACTTAACTTTAATGTAAATACCAATTTGTATTTACGTATATATACGTTTACGTAGCATCCAATCGAGTGAAGTATTCAATTTACTAAATTGTACGTCCTAACTTTAAGAATTTTGTTTAGAAAAAAGAAAAAAAAAAAAAAAGTGGGGAAAAAAAAAAATACTTAGATACATTTTCAAGCAAGACGATTCGTTCTCCCATTATTTAATCAACTTGCTAAATATTGTTAGAATTTCCAGAGATAGAAATACAGAGATAAATTTTCGTATGGTAGGGACAAATTCAGTCGTGCGAGACGAAATCGCGATGGTAAGACCTTGATGACGATGGGTCGAAAGTCGAGAGTAAATAAGAACGATAGAGGAGGAACGTTGTACATAGAATTCCTACGGGATACACGGGATACGAAATCAGAGAAATGTATCGTAGCGAGCAAGTAGATATAACATCGTAGAGACTTTTCTATTACGACTATTCGAACGATCTACCGTCTATTTGTAAAATTATGTTCTTCGCCATTACTTATTTTCCTGTTTTCAAATTATACGATTATTCTTCTTTTTCTATGTACATATTTTTTATATATATAATATACAACAAAAATCCTTTTTTCTCTATTTCTATTCTTTGATATACAAGCGAAAGGAAATGCCAATGACGATAAAGATCGATGCAGATTGTCTTCATTTTGATTGATAGTCTTGAAAAATGAGGATACAACAGATTAGACAATTATTTCTTCATTTAGGTTATAAAAATATAAAGAAAAAGAGGAAAATTCTTTGATCAATGAATCCTTTAATATTTCTTAATAATTTAACAATAATAATAATAATAATAATTGTAAAATCGTTAACTTCCTTCTAAAATATTAGTTTAATGCAATTAATTTTCTCGAAGATACATCGAGTATACAAACAAATACATAAACATTATAAGTACAAAGGAGATAAATCACTGATAAGAAAAATCTGTGAAACTAAGGATAAACTTGGTCTTACGGTCAAGTAATATATTTCAAAAGTCCGAAGAGTTATAAAACATTACCGAATGAAAACCATTAAACAAGATCAAAAGCGTCGAAGAAGATGCATCGTTCGCCATATTTGTCGGATAATAAGAAAATTTATAATTTAATTTCAACTTGGTTTTACTAGTCATAAACTTTCTTACAAAGCTTAACCTCCCTTCCTTCTCTACTACCCCGCTTTCACTTCTCCTCCTATATTTCCTTTTCCACTAACACTACTATATATCTCTTCTCTCAACTTGGGCTCTCTAGTCGAACTTACAAACATTAAGATCTCTAGCATCATCTCCTTCGAGCAGGTACTACGGTACGCTTCCTCGATTTTATCCGATAAGCATTGCAGTTTATTTCCTTTTTCTATCCCTTTTTTTAAAAACGTTTCTCTCTCAAAAAAAGAAGGTCGTGTATATATATATATATATAATTATATTTATTATTTAATTATTTATTTTCTCATTATATATAAAAATATTTTTTTCTCTGAGACGTAGGCCCTTACCTATCTTTTCTTTTTTTTTTTTATTCTCTATTTTATATTTCTATTTCTTTTTTATAAATCAAATAAAAAATCTTCTACATCGTTACCACGACAAATATTGAAGTTTATCCTGAAGGAAAAACGTACATACCGGAGTTACGATCTGCAACAAGAATAGAACGTAGGTTATAACAAACAGGATAAGTTTGTTGAACCTTTTTCTATTGAAAAAGTAGAACGACACCTCAAAGGATCTTTCACTGTGCGATCCAAGATTATTTACTGTCCACCTGACCAATCTACTTCTTTAAACAGAGAGGAGAGAATAAACGATTTATTCGTTTGCAGCAATTCAACGTTCAAATAAGTAAATCAATCCTAATATGTATATTTATTATGTGTTAATCTAAAGGCTAGAATAAATCGATTTAAACGAGTCATTGAATTAGATTTGATTTCAATAAAAAAAGTTCGTACAAAAGATATGAAAAGAATGTGATTGGAAAATTTTGCATAGAATTGTAAAGATGCAATGAATGCATCGAGTGCAAGTCTCTTTTATAGATCGCAACTGCTATTGGCCTAGAATTAAAAATAAAAATTATAAATACATAAAAGTTATTTACAAATCGCGCGGTCTCTCTTTACATTTGTATTAGAATTAATATTATATCCTGAAACAAAGTAAAATAAAAATTAAATTTCAACAATAATACTTATAAAAATATAAAAGATATTAAAAAACATTATGAGGTAATTAGTTTCTACGAATGAAATAGAGAATTAATATAGGAACGCGTGTATGATTCGAAATTAGAAAATCATATGTGATATTGAAATGGGAATTCAGAATGCGAATAGATTATACTATATAATAATTTTAAGGTATTCTGTTCTATTTTAAATCAAATTTTTTAAATCGAATTTTTGGTTGTTGATATGGTTTTGGAATTATTTTCTATTTAAAATACATTAATAGGTTAATGTAATATTTTAACCATTATATATGTGTTAAAACAAACTGAAATATAAGAAGAGTGTATTAGAGAATGAAAATAATTGTTAATTAATCGATAGAAGTATCTGTTGTTGTCTAAAAGCTCGGTGTATAGGATCTATGTACCCACTCAACGCTGTTATCCATGTAACCAATCAGCGATCATATTAATTGTTAATTTATTGGCGCTATATTTGTAAACATAAATGTATATTAAAAATAATGTATGAGTATATAAAACATTTATTTATACTCCACGTACATCATAAATTGTTTAAATAAATATAAAATAATCGAAAATATAAATTAATTAAGCTTACCTGAACGAAAAAGAAAGTTTCGATATAGTGTATCGATAATGTTACTCAAGTATTTTTTAATATCAATTTAAAATAATTTTATAATAACTTTTTGTTATCTGTGTACAACAACAGTATTTACTGTTTTACGTTTAAAAATATTGTACTGTTGTTTAAATATTAGTTAAATTATATTGCATGGACATTATAAATATTGCAAATGATTGTTAAACGATCGTAAAAATAATTGATTTATATTTCTGAGCACAAATAATGAAAATTACATTCTCTAGAAATATAGTAGTAAAAAAATTCGAGTCTATGACATTTGCGATAAGAAAAAGAAGAAGAAAAGAAATGAAGTAGAAATAAAAGCTGAGAAAAAGAATGAAGAGAAGGAGGAGGAGAGTATAACTCTCGTTGAAAGGAAAAAAAAGTGTGAAGAAATCAATTAAAAAGGCAGGTAAAGTGATTCACGTTGCGGTCTTACAATTAATTTTTCTAGCATACGATAAAATATAGCAAAAAGAAAAATAAATCTCTATTAAACTATACAAAAAATCCAATCGAACGATTCCCAAAATTCTATTGGCAAAATATTCTTATTCTTCCAAATAGAAAACAAGAATAATGTTTGTTGAAGACAACTTGTTTGTAAACTATCCTATCGACCAAAAAACTCTTATAATTTAGGACCTATAAGTTTTAACAAAAAGAGGAAGATAGAAATAATAAGAAATACAGAGAGAGAGAGGGAAAGAGAGTAGGAGAAAAACAGGGAGAAGGAGACAATGAGTAACAGAGAGAGAGAGAGAGAGAGGAAGAAGGTTAAATGTCCTTACTAGAGGAACGGAATAACCAGTTACTCTGACTGATGCGTTGAGCCACGACAAAGGATATCTTGGCTTGAGAACGTGGAGTAGTTCATTGAAGAAAAAGGAGAACGCCTTGGAAGCAATCAAGGTTCGGGACCAAAGAGCAGAGACTGACTAACTCATTTAGTTGGAGCAGCCGGAACACTTAATGAAGACAGTGGCGAGAAGACAGTAGGAGCCACTCGCCAGTGATGTTCTTCTTCTTCTTCTTCTTCATCTTCTTCAAGAAGAAGAAGAAGAAGAAGCAGAAGAGAAAAAGGAGGAGGAGGTAGAAGAGGATGGTAGTATCGATTCCGTCTTTCGATTCAAGAATGGTTAAAAGTAGACTATGCTGAGACTATGGTTACTACTCTCCTTTACAATAGAATGTTACACTCCGTGGACCTGGATAAAAGCGAAAGCGTGTTGAGTTTAAGAGTTTCAGGTGAAAAAGAAAAGGTAGGTTGCATTGGAGAAGAGAGGTGATGGGGGGAAGTTTAAGGTGAAGGGTGGTAGGTAGAGGTACTACCCAAAGAAGAAAGGAGTTCTTTTTCTGAGAGAGAGTATAGAAAAAGTCTGCCACCTCTTTCCCTTAGATATAAATATAAAAAAAAAAAAAATAGAAAGAAAGAAAAAAAGAGAAGGAATGAGAGTAAAAATGAAAGAGAAAGTTTTTTTTCTTCTTTTCACCAATCTACAATAATCGGTCTCGTTCATTCGGCTGGCCAATGAACCAAAAAATCGTGTATCTATTATATATTCGAAATTTGTTAAATAGTAAAAGAATAAAATAAGAAGAAGAAAGAAATAGAGAATAAATTAAAATAGAAAGAGGAGGAGGAGTAGGAGGAGGAAGTAAACGTTGACCACATGAAGGAGAAAAGACTTTTTTCTTCTGGTACGCTGATACGAAAAGTCTTATCGGATGGCACTGAAGTCGGCACATACTTCAGACCGACAGTGCGCTGACTGTGGACGATACTCGCAGATGGTCCGCGACGATAAGTGACCCTCGTTGCCAGACCAGACTCTTCTCTAACTTCTGCAAAAAGAAAGCAGAGTAAGAGAAAGAAACAAATAGAGAGAGAGAGAGAGAGAAAGAGAGAGAAAGAGAAAAAAGAAAGATAGAAAGGTAGCTAAATAAGAGAAAGAAAGAAACGGAAAGAGTAATAGAGAGGGGAAACTAGCTAAGTAAGAGAAAGGAAGAAAGAAAGAGGGATGAAGAGAGGAGGAGCGACGAAAGTAGCGAGAAATGTTGAGGAAGAAAAGGGTGGAAGTGATGGAAGAAAAGAGAAAGAGAGAGAGAGAAATAAAGAAAAAAGAAAGACGAGAGCGGGACCCCGATGTTTCCGTGCGAATGGAAACGGGCATGCAATAGAAAAGGCCAGGGCTCTCCAATTTGCTGAGAGCTCTCCATCTCCCAAGCCCTTCTTGTTCCCTCTCATTCTCTCTATTTCTAACTATTTCTGTATCTATCTGTCTCTTTCTTTTACTCCTTTTCTTCCCTATTGCTCTCCCTTTCCATCTGTAAGCTATACCTGTCCTTTTCTCCGTTTCCAATCTTTCTACCCCGTCTTGCATCTTCCTCTCTCTCTCTCTCTCTCTTTCTCTCGATATTCCCCTCATCTTAGCATCAGAGTTTCTGTTTTCTGTGCATTCGCACCTCCTCTCTTCTCCTATCTTATTACGTTTGTTTTCCTCCATTCTTTCAGTCCTAAACCCCTTTTACTCTCTCTCTCTCTGTCTCTCTTTCTCTCATCTTTCTTTTCTTACCACTTCTCGACGAATTCCGTCCTTGTTCTAGTTTTTTCTCCACGTGCCTCTATGTCTCTCTCATACTCTCTTACACTCTATTTTTCCCCACTTTTATCCTACTCTTTTTTCCATCTTCCTTTTTTATATTTTTCTCACTCTCTCTCTTTCTCTCTTTTTAAGTCTCTTTTTCTATTTTGCACAGTTTCTTAGTATTTCTCTTTTTAGCTTACATTTTCACAAACTCGAATGCACTCGACCGCTAATGGCAACATTCGTTCGTTCGTTCGTTCGTTCGTTCGTTCGTTCGTTCATTCCTTCGTTTCTTCGTTTATTCTCGAATTGGGTAACCAAGGTAGCTAGCTATTCTTCAACTAGTATATTTCACCTGAAATCGAAATTAAGATACGATCTTAAGATAGGATCTAGCAATGACGATGACGTGTTCTATTAAATGTAAGAGGAACCAGAGCTGAATGGAAAATAAATTAGATGCAAGATGCATAACTCGTAGATTACGTTCCAAACGTAGTCGACGTGTTAATATGCTTTTCCAAGGCACGCCACTACGCGAGATTATTGAATATTTCTATAAGAGACCAAGTAAAGTTGATTAATATTCAATTAGGATACTTTTTTTTTTTTTCTTTTTTCTTTCTTTATTTTATGGTCCAATGTCGAGTTCAATTCGTTTGTAATATTGTGTGAAATTAATTTTATATCTTTTTCTTTCTTCCCTTTCTGAAATAAATTATAAAGAATATCGAATGAATATATTTTGTGTTAAGAGATCATGAACAATATTTCATTTAAAGTAATTAAACACTGATATTAAGAAAACTCTAACATAAGTATAAATAATAATATTAAAAAAATGAAATATTTGGAAAATAATAATAATAATTACATCAAAGAGAATTTATAACTTGAAAATAAGTTAATCTATCTATCCATTCTTCATCTCTCTTTCTATATAAATTTTCTTTTAATCAATTAACATTGAAATATAATTTTGTGGGTAAAATAGATTAATGAAAAATATATAATTAATATTAATCTGAATAAATATCAAAAATGGAATATTAAAAATCATAATAACTATCTATAAAAATATAATAAACTATAAAAATAATTGAGTCTACGCGGATATAATAACTTCCTTTAGTTCTCTTTTTAAATTCTTTCCAACCTCTTAGAAAACGTCTTTGTGTTTTCGATCTATCTCGTTCCCTTTCATCTCTCGAGCAAATCAAAATGTGTGTACGTGTGTACTCTCGAATTTATATGGATTGGTGAGACGGTTGGGATAGAAAGAAGAGGAAAATTTCCGATAACGTGGTGCAAGAACCTCGAGGATCTTGTCCTTCTTACACGAAAGGGATCCAGGAAATTGATCCAGCTATGGAGATAGCACCGTCGTCGTCGTCATCGTCGTTCTCGTCGTCTTCGTCGTCGTTGTCGCAGTGAAAATTCTCAGACAGCTGTCAACCTTAGGCAGTCTTACCATCAGAGATCTTGTTTGTATGTATAGTAGAGAGAGAGATACAAGAAACGTCTTAGCAGTTTCCTCGTTGCGTGTACGACACCAACCTGCCAGTTTCGTTCCTTCCCATCTCTCACTTTACCAAACTCCTATCACCTTTAAAATAAGCATCGAATTGATCATCTTGATATTATCTTTGATAACGTATCATATTAGATAATGTTAATATATATTTATAAAGATGAGCTGATGTAATTAATAGAATATTTTCGCATAAACATATTTCTATAAAATATAATAAATTATATAATATATTGTGTGTGTGTGTGTGTGTGTGTGTAAAAAAATCGTATCAATTTTAAAATAGAAATTTCAAGGCAATACTATATTATATTTTGATATATATATATATTTATAAATCGGCATAATTTTTCCGAACAACCTAATGGTATAAATAAGCATTGGGTGCTGAAAAGAAGTTTGTGCTGATTTTTTGAAAAATCAATGTATATTAATAAATATAAATTGCATAAACTTTCCTAACACACAACCTAATGTTATATTATAATATATTATTTAGATATATATACTATGTTATATTTTATTAAGATAAATATAAGAAAGTTGTAACTATTCTCACTATATAGAGGATTTATTCACGAGCAAATAAATCACGCTCTAAAAGTTCAAAAAGGGTTTACTCAAAGTCCTTAATTCTCATAATTTATTTGAACGATGAATAAACCACTATATGCCTTTGCCATTTCTATAAAATCCGTAAAGACTCTAATACATCTATGCATGTATATGCATATACGTAAAAACGTATACAGTAGAGTTTTGAATGGTCGAACATTCATTAAATAATAATTTTATCTTGAAAAAGAGATATAAATTAAAATAATTACAATACACAAAATATTCAAGAAAATATATACAAGTATTCTATTATACCATAGAAAAAGTAACAAAAATTCTCATTTCGTATATGATAATAAAAAGATTTTTTTATGCATGCACAACATAATATATTTCTATGAAAGCAAATAATAAAAGAAGAAAATCGTATTACATATTTAGAAAAAGAAAGAAGTAATAAATTAAAATATTCTCAATAACTTTGCAATTTAAAAAAATATTTCCTAAATACATCTCCATATAATAAATATGCCCATACATAAATAGACAAAAAACATATAAAATTTCTCATATCGTAGAGATAGTAAAAATATATATATATCTATATCTATATAAACATAGACGTATATTTCAAAGAAAGAAAATCAAAGAGAATTGTAGCACATACAGGTAAAGAAGAAAGAAGACGAAAATAGGCGTATCGTGTTCGGAGGAAAATCTTCCCCAGTTTATAGCTTGTTTTATAGACTTCCCGAGAATCGATTCACAACACAAAAAAGACGACGATCAAGGTGTTACGATCGATGTATCGATCTTTATTATATATAGTCAGGTTGCAACGAATACGACTACGACTACGACTACGACTACGACTACGACGACGACGACTGTTTCATAAAATCCTGGCATCATGAACATCGTGAGTATGTATGGCGCGTATGACAAGAGCCATTGTAATCCATATGTGCCTATTGTATGGCATACGTGCGATGAGCACAGCGGAAGAAGCAAGATACGAGAGACACGCTAAAGAAAAAAGGCCCTGAGAATCGTGCTACTATATAATGTAAAGAATACATGTACTTTATATAATATATATGAGTATGTACATATATGTGCATGTATGTATATACATGTATATATATATATATAGACATATATGTATATTTTTATATTTAGATATTTATACGTATATGTGTATAAAGGTATCCAGTATTATAGAAACACACAGTCTCACATACACATATATCTACGCATGTATCAACGCTTTGAGAAATTCAATATTTCACCTTGCACTACTATCAAGTAAGATCCGTGCGTTGAAAATTTTTCCAGGAAAATCGTCGCTTTTCACCGTTATGTTCGTTCCTTCTTCACAAAACGCAACTGATCTACTTTGTGAATTCATGTATGTATATATGAATGTATGAATCCATGCTATATCTATATTTTTCCAGATCGTCCATCTTGTTACACGCTTTTATCATTTATCAAACCTACGAATACAAAAATATTTTATGTTAGATAAATAATATTACGTTAAATAATATTCCAATATTTTAAATCAAATTTATAGAGAGTAGATAACGGGGTGTATGAAAGGTAAAGTAATTTACTCTCTTTATCTCTCTCTCTCTTTCTCTATGGTAAATAAGAAAGAGAATTGAAATATGTGCTGGTAATTATGACAGCGGTTTAATATTATAAGCTAAAAAATTTTTAAAATTGATTTATTTTATATCACAATTATATGTATATCTATATATATTATAAAATAAATCCTAAAATCAATTTTCTCTCTCTTACACAATTACTTAACTCATTGTTAGATTACTGTCATAGTTACTGTACTGGTAATTATAACAGCGGTCTAATATTGTAAGTTAAAAAATTGTTAAAATTGATTTACTTTATATCACAGTTATATATATATTATAAAATAAATCCTAAAATCAATTTTCTCTTACACAATTACTTAACTCATTCTTAGATTACTGTCATAGTTACTGTGCTGGTAATTATGACAGCGGTCTAATATTGTAAGCTAAAAAATTGTTAAAATTGATTTATTTTATATCACAATTATATGTATATCTATATATATTATAAAATAAATCCTAAAATCAATTTTCTCTTACACAATTATTTAACTCATTGTTAGATTACTGTCATAGTTACTGCCACACATATGTATATATAAGTTGAATATATTATAATTATATATAGAAATGTACATTATAAATATATAAATGAAATATATTATAGAAAATAGAGATAAAAATAAAATGATTATAAAGACTAGAAGTGTAACGAAAGAGGAAAGGTCGAAATAGCGATTGTACGGAAAGATAGAGATAAAAATTTCGTGGCACGCTCTTATTCGTCGACACTCTTTCTCTATATTTTCCACTCTTTTTCCCTTTCGTTCTTTCTCAACTCTTAGCCCCTGGTGGAAAGACTTGAATTATTCAAACAGGTTTTTCCGCGATGTCTGCGTTTTTCGCGGTCGCCTTCTATCCTGTCGAGCTTTCTAAGAAAGAATGAAATTTTTACACCGAATCTAGCACGTTATAGACAAGTCGTGCATACGTTGACCTCGATACTACCTTCAATGAATTTTCAAGAAATAATAATTTTTTTCTTCTTTCTCTTTATCTTTCTCTCTATCTTTTAAAAACTATTCTTCTTTTTTCCTTTCTTCTATCCACCTTTCTCTTTTCTTCTCTCCTATGAATAAAAAAAAACTTTTGCAGATATTTACAAAAAGAAAAAGAGGTAGACATTTTTCTATTGGATAACATAATTAATCAAGGCAGATATATATATATATATATATATATATATATATATATATATATATGCTATCGAAACTATCTAATGTAATCGCATAATTAATGACGCCTACGAAATGAACCGATTTGACGTTGCATAAAGCCTTAATATTTGCATGAAAAATGATGCCACTTTACCGATAGAAGTTTCGGACTTTTGCCCGGAAGTTTACCCATCTACTTACATAAATTTATTGTCCGTCAACATCTCTTTCTCTTTCTTTTTCAAGAGAAAATAAAAACGAGAGATAGGTATGTATATATATTAGGTGTACAAATAAGTTTCCGCCGTTTTTTTATTAAAAATTA
>NW_014569698.1:189729-192357 GCF_001313835.1 Polistes canadensis | reverse complement strand
CGCAAATGACGCTTATTTGGCTCAAATTTGGACATTTTCAACTAAAAAAAATTATATTTTACCAATATGAAATGAATAATATTAATAGGTTATGTTGTTCTTAAACGTCCAAACTAATTTTTAGGCAGGATATCATCTGCAAAAGTTAACGGAAACTCCGCGCCGCGCTATCTACATTAAAACGGCGGAAACTTATTTGTACACCTAATATATATATATAAAATATATATATATATAAAAATATATATATATAAAATATATAAAAGGTGAATGAGAGTAAATAAAAAAAATTAGTCTACCCAGCACCTATCACACCATAGTGAAAAAATTCTACGGTTACGATTACTCGATTTATCATCGCGTGATAAAACTTGTATATTTTTATTTCCTCCAACCAACCACGATATACTTATGGTACATACATATACCTATATCATAGGATTCCCTAAGGATCTCTTCTCGCCTCGTATACTACAGGAAAAGAAAATAAGGTGTGAAAAGAAGAGGGAGAGTGAGAAAGAGAGAGAGAGAGAGACGAATAAAAAATATTAACAAGATAGAATTCCAACATTGATCATCCTACTATACTAAGAAATATATATTTACGAGATAAATGTGATAGTTACTATAATAGAATAATATCTATTTTAAAAACGTTAATAGAATACAATATCTTCATAAATTAAAGAAATAGGATAGTATCTTATTAATAAACTTAAATAAAATACATATATCTTCATCACATAAATTTGTAATGAAATTTAATTAGTACTTGATTTATATTGATTTAAACAGGATAAATCAACTAGGTAGGATCTCTATTAGGGATGAAAAGGTTAGCCTTAGATCCTGAAACACGGAATGCGGATAAACATACAATAGATAAGTAGGTAGATCATGGATCTATGTTGGTTGGCAGATCGCATACGTGAATACCTCATATAGTCTCGGCTATACGATACAGTAGTGTGTATTAGTACCGGTAATTCCAGCATGATGCACCGGACGTGGATCACGCTGGAAGATAGATGACATTGTTTCCTGAATCCCTGGGGAGACGCCGGATGACGCACGGAGCTTTGAGAAATAGGGATGAGAAGGAGAAGAAGAATGGAACGAGAAAAGAACGAAACGAAAGATGTCTCGATAAATAATCTATCGCTCTGGTTTACCTCCTGACACAATCTTGAAATCAAAAAATCTTCTTTTATCGGAACTTTGTAAAATTGTTATCTAAGAAATCTTCTTCTCCATTGTGATTTTCTTTTAAAATATAATAATACATTCTTTAAAAAAAAGAATCATGTTTATATTGACGAGACAGCTAGTAGTTGTTCATCTTGTGATCATTCTGAAATCAAAAACTTTACTTTTTTATCATAACTCTTGGTAGGATCATTATCATTAAAAAAATCGTTCATAGTAATTTTCTCTTTGAAAATAATATTCCTTATATATAGGAATTAAATAAAAGAATGTACACGTTAATGATAATGATGATTGAGATAGCTGGCTCATCTCGTGAAAATTCTGTGAACAAAAAAATAAATATAATTTTATCAGAACTGTGTAGGGATCATTATCGTCGAGTAATCGACTACTACGGTGATCTTAAAAAAAAAAAAAAAACAATCGTTCGAGGGAGAAATCATGTTCGCTCGGATAATGACGATGATCGAGACGGAAAATTCATTGTAGGCAAAAGAAGAAAAAACAAAAAAAAAAAAGAAAAATCCTTCGGTTAAATCATTAGCCAGTGAGAAAACAATGCCTAGGATCTTTCCGGACTCGTTTAGTCGATGGAAATGACGCTGAATGAAATTCACCAAGCAAGTGTACCAACGAACACATCCATCCTCTCGATAATTCTCGGGAATTCCGCTACCTCTTATTTTTCTCTGCGTGATTTCGACACAATGGGATGAGGGAAAGAGGAAACGCTAAGGAGGGGAACACTATATGAAAGGAGGAGAATGAGACGAAGAGTAGGATGAGGAGGAAGAGAAAGAAGAATGAGAAGGAGAATGAGAGGGAGATTGAGGGTGAACCGAGTACGAGGGTGAACCGAGGGATGAAAACGCCTAACATAAATCTCCTACCTGCTTCGAGGTCGCGTGAAATAAATCCAAACGTTTTGGTGGCAGCATACCTACCGCGATTTTATTTTCTCCATCCTGTGAGCTTTTCTTCTTGAAATATTATATTGCACCAGACAGAAGTTTAATTTGAGTGAGAGTTGCCGCCATTTTTTTCAAACTGCCAAAATCTATGACTAACGTAGTGGTTGATAGTAGAAAAATTAATTTTTTATGGAACTTATATAAATATTTATCCAAAATATATAAGTCTCAAAGGGAATTATAGACGGTTAATAAATCTAATGAACAATTTATTTTGAACTAGTTGTACGTTTCGTCCCTTACTGGGGACTTCATCAGCAACTTGATCATTTACAGTTCACGTGTGAATACATATTATCTTTTTTACAGAGTCATACATTTAAATAAAACTTAACATATTACAATACAATTTGATCCTAAACACCTTATCTTATCACACGTAATCAAATACTGATTCTATCTAGACTAGTGTTTAATAATCTAGGTATCTTCAGTATTGAAAATATGG
>NW_014569698.1:181707-188136 GCF_001313835.1 Polistes canadensis | reverse complement strand
CGCGTAGACAAAAGAGTGTACTTTAATTTAATATAAGTTTCATTAAAATCTATTCACTTTTAGTATAAGAAATATTTACCAAAACTTTTCAAAGAAATAGCAAAGTTGCACAATTTACAGTATTGCATTCTCTGACATTTCCTGAACTTTAAATGCTAAATTTATAACTCCATATGGTATTCTACGCGTAGACAAAAGAGTGTACTTTAATTTAATATAAGTTTTATTAAAATTTATTAACTTTTAGCATAAAAAATATTTACCATATTTTCAATACTGAAGATACCTAGATTATTAAACACTAGTCTAGATAGAATCAGTATTTGATTACGTGTGATAAGATAAGGTGTTTAGGATCAAATTGTATTGTAATATGTTAAGTTTTATTTAAATGTATGACTCTGTAAAAAAGATAATATGTATTGACACGTGAACTGTAAATGATCAAGTTGCTGATGAAGTCCCCAGTAAGGGACGAAACGTACAACTAGTTCAAAATAAATTGCTCATTAGATTTATTAACCGTCTATAATTCCCTTTGAGACTTATATATTATTAACATATTTTTGGACAAGAATATTGATAATTAAATTTATCCAAAAGTTAAAGGGAAAATTATATTTTAAAATTGGTAAATAAAATGTCAATAAATGTTTAAAGAAAATTAATACAAACGTTTAACACATATTTTTGATGAGAAAAAAAACGTGAGAAAGAAAAAAGAACCGATAGTTTCATTTTGAAATATTACATTGCATTGGACGGACATTTAAAGCAAGTGAAAACTCCCGCCATTATTTCGAGCAAATAAAAATTCTACCATGTCAATAAATTTTCGGTGAAAAAAAAACAAGCATAAAATCTGTCACTATCGAATTTCCAACGAAATAGAGAAAAAGAAGGATGTTTTTTATTTTTTGAAATATTACATTGCACCGGACGGACATGTAACGTGAATAAGAAACGTCGTTATTTTTTGGAACTACGAAATCAATGACTAACGTAGTAGTAGATCCTAAAACTACTTTTTAAATGGAATCTACTTATCGACTGATCGCAAAAATATTGAAGAAATGATCTGTTTAAATAAAACCATATGTCAATAAATCTTTAAGGAAAACAAATAAATACGTTTATCGAGTTTTTCACGAGCAAGAAAAAAACGGAATGAGAAAAAGGAAAAAGAGAAACAAAGAGAGAGAGAGAGAGAGAGGGAGAAAGAGAAAGAGAAAGGGAGAAAGAACGATCCTTTCCATCGTGACGATTCACGAAACGGAAAGGATCGTAACCGAAGGTAAAGCTCGAAATGCGGTAGATTCTGTACGCAGGCGTGGTATACATTCTGCATTGGATAATTTGCACGCTTCGCGAAGCGGAATACTCGATTTTGAATTTACTCGTAACAACCTTGAGAGCGATAGAAAATAACGATGAAAAAATGGTAAAACTACTATAAAACCGATACGCGAGCTCTATCCTTTTGTGTCGATAACTTGAACGATCGATAAATTGAATTTACTACCCGTCCAAATTTCCTTCATCCATTCGTTGTAATATTCTCTAGTTTCATTACAATGAACGATTCTCGTAATATTATACAAAGTTAAATTATATTATACCTGATTAAAGGTAGAAACTTTGATGCGTACAATGTTTGTCATTATAGACATGGATTATTAGAAATTCCTTGTTCTCTATAATGCGTTATTTTTGAAAATGGTCACATTGTTCAATCGTTTATGATATAACCTTATGCTCGTAATATTCGTTGAATATTTCATTAACTAATAGAAACTACATATTACCTTAAATTCAAATAGAACTATTAGTCGAACATTCCTGATGAAAAATTGCAAAGAATTTGTGGGTTTATAACAAAAAAAAAAGGAAAACTGATAATATACGAATTAAAAATATCGCAATATTAACGTACTTATTTTTCTATGTATATTATACTTATGTGTATAATTATTAAACAGATAAAAATCTATAATATTAAATATAAAAATTATTAAAACTAACCCTTGAAAATCCACCGTAAGAACGCTGGCAAGGAACTTAAACAGCAGAAAAAAATGAATAAGTGCTCTCAATTGCACACTATTTACTCAATCAAAATCTATGATATAATTGCACACTTTATAAATTAATTATTTAGTTAGTTATTAATAATTTAAAAAACAAAAACGTTTTTCTAATTTCTAAGCAAAGCAATGAAGTTTTCTATTGTTTTTTGTTTCCAATCAATTGCTGACTTTTAGTATGTCCGTTTTTCTCCGGTCTTTCTAGTTCTAATATGATATCGGTTTTTTTTTTTAATCTAGCAAGTCTTTCTCTCTGTTTCTGTTCCAAGACAATTTTTCTTAACGAGTAAACTCCTTTAATTAATAATTTAAACAAGATATCTATATTAGATTTCTAATTGTTGTTTGTTTTTAAATGTATATAGAATTTAATTACACATTCACTTTGTGTAAACTACTTGCTATTAAAAGTTACTAGGAAATACGAAATTTTAAAATACATTGAAATTCTAGTAACATTGTTAAGCCGATAACGGTACTTATAAATTTTATTCTACGGTAGGTTTTTTTACTGTCGGTAATTCTGATGATAGGTTACCATCAGATCTCAATCGGTAAGATAAAGGTAGAGCACTACTATTACCGATATGATGCTTAGCAATGTTACTAGAATTTCAATATATTTTAAACTTGCTTATTTTTTAGTAACTTTTCATAGCAAGTAATGTACACAAAGTGAATGTTTAATTAAATTCTATATACATTTAAAAACAAACAACAATTAGAAATCTAATATAGATATTTTGTTTTAATTATTAATTAAAGGAGTTTACTCGTTAAGAACGATTGTCTTGGAACAGAAACAGAGAGAAAGACTTACTAGATTAAAAAAAAAACCGATATCATATTAGAACTAGATAGACCGGAGAAAAACAGACAAACAAAAAGTCAGCAATTGATTGAAAACAAAAAACAATAGAAAACTTCATTGCTTTGCTTAGAAATGAGAAAAAACGTTTTTGTTTTTTTAATTATTAATAACTAACTAAATAATTAATTGATAAAGTGTGCAATTATATCATAGATTTTGATTGAGTAAATAGTGTGCAATTGATAGCACTTATTCATTTTTTTCTGCTGTTAAGGTTCCTTGCCAGCATTCCTACGGTTGAAAATTCCCTATGCCAATTAAAAGAAAGTTTTTAATACGCTAATTACGAAAAAATAGTTCCTTGGGAGAATGCCAAAAAATAAACCTATGGCGGAATCTACAATTTAAACCATACTTACTCTGTCAATAAAATCACATTCTAGTTCAAACTTTTCTTCAGCAGAGGGCGAGTATTTCTAGTGTTTCCTGTCTTTTTAGATCCAGATAAATATCCGGTATGTTTCTTCCTTATGTACTTCTGTAATTATTTAAACATATCTCTACAATTAATAAAAAAGTAAGAAAGATAATAGTGAGAATTGGTTTAATGTGATGTTAAGGTGTAAATTGAAATTTAATTTAACAACATTTTGCAAATAATCTTACGATTTCAACAGATTCTAAATACTGCTTTGTATCACGATGTTTGTCTTCAACATAATCACGTTAAAAACAGTGAAATAAATATTCGATTGATTCAAACATAGTATAAGTTCTTAAAAAGAACTTAAACAAATGAGTTTTATTGAAAAATTAAATGAATACTCATGAATTTCAATATATTTATACATAATATAAATATTGATTAGTGATATATAAGTAAAATACATAAAACTCTATATATTACTTATTGTAATAACCTTTTTTACAGAAATGGCAGACGTTGCTGCGACTCCTAAATCCAAAACAAAATCTCAGAAGAAGCCAATAGAAAAGGCTTCAGAACCTGTACCGTTAAAAAAACGGCCTTTCAAAAGACATGGACGTCTTTATGCTAAGGCTATTTTTACTGGTTACAAGCGTGGTCTTCGTAATCAACATGAACATACAGCTCTATTAAAGGTTGAAGGAGCGAGAACTAAATGTGATTCTGACTTTTATATTGGCAAGAAATGTGTTTACGTATACAAAGTAAGTGTTTTAATATTGAATTATAATAATTTGACAATGAGAGCATATAGTTACAAATATTTATCTTTTCAGGCTAAGAATAGAACACCTGTTCCTGGTAAAACTACCAAGAAAACTAAAGTAAGAGCCATTTGGGGTAAAGTAACACGTCCACATGGTACCAGTGGTTCAGTTCGTGCTAAATTCAAGAGAAATTTGCCAGCCAAAGCTATGGGTCATCGCATTAGAATTGTAAGTATAAATTTTCTTAATTCTTAACTATAGATCACAAATTTCTCTAAATTTAAGTCAGAAAGATATAAATTTTTATTTTCTTCATTCTGTGTTGCAGATGCTGTATCCTAGTCGAGTTTAAGTTTATACATAATATAAATAAATAAAAACGTAAACATCATTTGATTTATAATTTTGTAATATTATTTATATAACCTTCCTACAATAAATAAGCCTATTCTATTAATTATATAATAATTATAAAAAAATATGATGCATGCTCCAGAATTGCATGAATGAAAATATAACAAAACTTAACCTTTAAATTTTTTGAATTCTTGCGTCATATCGATATAAATAACTTGTTATCGTAAAAGTTGATGGACGTTAAAAATTATTAATATTTTTTAATTATCTCTTTTAACGTAACTTAAAAATGCAATAATCATTATAAAAACAACAGTTAATATTGATTAAATATGTGTCAGTGAAGGAAGCCATTTTCTGTTACCACACACACAAGTTTTGAATAAGTCGTAGGAACTTTCAGAGATTAAAGTAACTATTAATTATTTGTTAAAAATACTGTGCACCGTTAGTACCTTTAATAATTCGTCGATATTTACGTGATTTATAGTGATCGAGATCGAAGAAAAAAAGAATTTGTATGAATCATCAATTTTCGTGGAGGAAAAATTAAATTTTTTCCTCATGTCAAACGATGCAATGTTGTGTTTACTCTTTTGAATAGATCAGTGGAAGGAAAAAAAAACAAAAAAGAAATAAAGAAAGACAACAACAAACAAAAAGATGTTTTGCTGTTTGAGAAATTGTTTTGACGGCATTGGGTTTACTGCAACCCAAATTCCAAAAAGAGAACCAAATCCGATTACTTTGGATACAACTCATATGGGTAACCATCATTTTTTCCGCAGAAAAATCATTCAAGTAAATCTAATTATTTGTAGGAATTATATTTCTACGTATTTATCAATTGCATTTTTTTCTTTACTTGACATCAATTAACAAAATAGAATTTGTTCTATTTTAAATTTAATATTGTATATATATTTATATATACGTTTGACGTTCATTGTTTGTAATTTTATTTAATAATATAAAATATCCAAAGAATTGAGACGAAGAAAAGAATAATAATGAATGTAAATTTATTAATATACTTTCGAGAAGCATGACAATTCTTTTTTGTTGTTGAACCTAACCAAAATAGACAAATGATTACAAAGGAATATTTCATTTAGATATATATCATTTCTGCTCTCTATATTTTATATTTTTAATTTGCAGGACACGAAGTAGTTATAGTCAAAAATGGTTTAAGAGTTTGCGGACGTGGTGGTGCCTTAACAAATGCACCTCTTGCTCAAAGCAAGAGTTATTTCGAAGTTAAAATACAGCAGGGTGGAATATGGGCTATTGGATTAGGTACCAAATCTACTGATCTTACTACTGCGATTGGAGGAAATGACAGCGAAAGTTGGGCTCTTAATTCAGATGGCATTTTAAGGCACAATCAGCAAGAGTTGCATAAGATTCAAAATCCTGTAGAGGAAGGAGATATTGTTGTAAGATTAATATAAGATGTGTGTCATTTAGTAATAATGGGAATATACACAATTAATGTTAACACTTTTAGGGAGTGTCCTACGATCATATAGAATTAAATTTTTACATAAATGGAAAATCTTTGGAAGCTCCAATCATTGGTATCAAAGGAACAATTTATCCTGTACTTTATGGTCTGCTTCTATTTTATCTTTCATCTAATTTTATAATGATACATAGTATTATTTTATGTCATTAATAATTATTATTATAAAAATATTTTCAGTTGACGATGGAGCTATATTAGATTTAATTCTGGATAATTTTGCTCATCCACCGCCCATGGGTTTCGAAAAGATAATGCTAGAACAGTCGTTACTCTAGCAATACACACACACAACATGATATGAATAATATTGAAACGACTAATTATCAGACAATTTTAAACTATTCCACTCAAACTACACTTTGTCCATCTTAAGAACAAATAAATGTTGCGTTAATTATATATAATTCTATTTGCAGTTAAATATTGTATACAATAACATAAAAAAAGAATGTTTA
>NW_014569698.1:123789-181702 GCF_001313835.1 Polistes canadensis | reverse complement strand
TATATATATTTGAGAATTAGAGCGACTGCAAAAATAAACATTTTGTCTAATATCTATAGTTTTCTTTTTTTTTATCTCAAGAAACTATATTAATAACTAAATAATCTTATTATAAGTAAATTAGTGCAATTTGTTTTTGAGACCTTTTTAGTTTTATTAAAATTAAAAAGTTTACAACATTCATTTTAAAGACAAAGTTAGCAGTATACTTAAATTCGATATACATATATTCCATATTTATTACTGTTACTGAACTTCTAATTTGGTTGTGTAGCAACAGCGAGTTTAGTAAATCATAATAACAATATAATATGTATGCCTCATGTGTATATGTAATCGTACAATAATAGATTGATCATTAATTATTAATAATGTTTTTGTTTACTGCACGCGCAAGACTATTTACATTTGCATGTATGTTTATCATGTTTACACGCGCGCGCGCATCTTTATGTAGAATTATTAATTTATAATAATGTAACGGTATGATGTTATTTACACTGATATTACTAAAATACCAATATCTTAGGCCTACTCTTATTTCCTTTATTGGGCTAGTGTCATGGCTTTACTCTTCATTGACAATAAATTTATAACATATTTCGATACCAAAAATTTCAAATGTTAAAGCTAATTTTTGATCCATACTAATATATTGAATATATGCGTATAGTTATACACTTATATATATATATAGAATTACATAAATATTAAAAATAATTAACAAACCAGATGCACAAAAAATTTAAACCTTAATTGGATTTCTTTACATAGAGTATACTAAATTTTGTTACATTTATAAAAAAGAGAAATCTTAAATGTTATTCGGAAGGCAATTAATGAATTATAAAAAGTTTTTAAGATTGAAAATAATTAATAAAATTAGTTATTAATTTTATTGCTCTAATATTTTGTGACACGGTCGTTGAATGTTTTATAATTACGTCGAACATCGATAAGAAATAACTTTGTTTATACAGAGTGATATAGAATGTATCATTTGTATTCCTATGTGATAAATTCTTCTTCGTTGCATTTAGATATCAAATGCAGCCTTACATTGAATTTTTTTTCTGATTACTGTACATATAATGAGTTGTTTATTGTGTCACATATAAAAGATCATTTTTATGATTGTGCTGCAAGCATTTTAAATACTTGCAAAACATAGTTAATCTTTGGTCCTTAATATTATTTTTATGCAATTTGTATTACAACATATGTTTATGTATTTTTATAAGTAGGTCATTCGATTGAAAACAATGTGCTTTTATAATAATTTAAATTAGAGCTATATACAGAGTTATAAAAGTTAAAAGTAAAATTGAAATTAATGATACTTAAATTTTAGAATCAAATAAAAGAATAGAACAAAAATTAACATTAAAAACTAAGGAATCGTTGTATGTTATTCATTTTCGACTCTGTATAAGACTCTTAGAATGTAAGATATATAAATTATATTGTAAAATACATATCACATAAAATTTACAATTCATTATTATTAACGGCAACTATTATCTCTACCTTCGCTTGATTTAATTCCATTAAACATTAATTTATGCATTTTTTTTATTTCTTTTTATTTTACAGACATATCTATAATGTGTAAAATAGCAATTTAATGGCACTGGTTTTCTATTATTTATTTATTTTTATTTCTTTTTCCTTTTATTATCTTTTATTATAGGAATATTGTGTTCATTCGAGAGACCAACATTAAATACATCCAAGAGAGCCTTTGCAACCTATACATTAATGATATATAAAATATTCGCTAAAAAGATATAAGATATATTACATTTAGTTTATGACTGGATGATATGAAATATTTATAATGGTAACCCAGCGAATTGTATTGCACATAATTCTTATTAGGCAGTAATTATTAATAATTAATTAATTAAACTTATAACCACGCTTTCCATTGTTATTTTGAGATATATAATTAATGACCAATATATCTAATAACTTTTTCTTCTCGATAAATTATTTAAAAGTTATTTTATATATACTATAATATATTAAGTAATTCTACCAGACTGCACTCATTATTTTGGACGTTATTTGATCGTTTTTTCAGAAATACTCTACATACTAAATCAAGATATTTTCTTTTTTTTTTATTGTAATTATATATAATTAAATATTTACTATTCAATACCATGATAATTATCAGATGTATGACCACTGATGCTAGTTTCTTTCATAAAAATCTTATCGCTTAAACTATTTAAAAATTTTTTTTTTTTTTAATAAACCTGATATACCATTTCCTTTACAATGCAAATAATCCAATTACAAAATATATATCTTTTGGCATATTTACAAAAGTAATTTATAATCTATATATGATTTATTTTAAAAAGCTCTACTACCAATAAAATTATCATTATCATTATGCCTAAAATTGATAAAATGTTATATATATATATATAATTTGTTAATACAATTGATCACACACACTAGTAATGATTCTAAAAAGAGATAAAACATAATGATTTGAGATCTTTTTTTTGTTCACAGGACCAAGGGTTATATTATATTAATATGATATAATATCAAATGTTTTTGTTTTAACACACGCAGCCGTGTGTGTATGTGTGTGTTATATACTGTAATAATTAAAAGTAATTCTTAAATAATTATAATAGCTCAGAAGCATACATACTTAATAACTAGATGTCACAACCCTAAGCCAGAAGTAAATTGTTCGAAATATAAAAATCAGCTTGTGTATATTAAACGGAGTAAATTTGCTGCCATCATAAGTATCACTCACTCGTATGTATACTCTTCCTTATAAACGCATTTAAACCGAGAGATGATTTATTTTTAAACTTCTATATCTAATTGAGTCAGTAATTACTTGCAGTCATATCCTAGAATTTATTGTATTACGTATTTGATACATAATACAATAATTTATGTAATTCATAGATTAGATATGTTAACGTTTTCGAAATCTCAAAGATAATTTTTCTTTTTTAATAGAATAACAATAATATTAGATAAGATTGAGACTAATAAAAATAGGATGAGACCTTAATTCGATCTATGATTTTTTGTTTAGTGTTGAAACTACATTTTAAAAACGCACATATATAAAGATATATAGAGATTTTATCACAATTAAAGAGAAATTCTATCCCTAATATTTTTTGTACAAATCCCTTGAATCCTGTTGAACACGCACAAAAAATTTAAATCCTATATGCGTATCTATTATTAAAGTTTTATTTCAACAAATGTAGATGCAATCCCATTCATGAATTAATATTCGTTTAACATATAGGAAAAAATCAGTACTTTTTAATAACTGCATCTCAGTGTTATATAAGCAAAGTTATATTAACCATATATATATATGGAAGAGCTTTCACAGAGTGTTTGCAAATGTTTTAAGAATATATAAAGATTTCTTTCTTTATTTTTTGTTCTTCCCCCACATTATAATTATCTCGATATCTATTTTTACACGAAACCATTGAAAAGTACCAAGGATAATACCAAGGTTCTTGGAGCTCTCTTTGGTCTTGTCCAAGTAAAATTCTACGACACTTTTGGTAAAACTCACGCAATAAATGCGCCTGATAACTACATGTATATAAAGCATTCTGTTCCAACGCGCATTTCCCTGAGACACTCAGATCCAGTGCAACAGCTCTATGCGTATCATTAATGATTAATGTTTCTTAATATACTCACACACTATTCATTATCCGTAGTATCTTCAATAACGGAGTCCCAATTAAATTCTGTGGCACTTTGTCTTGAGGGTAATTCTCCAAGGTGCTGAAATCGTTGCACAAAATAAGGATCACGATCTTTGAGTTTTCTAAACCTTTGAAACGCAAGTTTCTTTGCGAATTCATATAGTTCCAGATCCAATTTGTTAAGTTTACGCACTGCATCTAACTGTTCAGGTTTAAGAGTGGCCATAGTAGCTGCACTAAGTGTGGCATTATGCTGTTCAAAGGCAACAGCAAATCTCATTCCAAACGTTTCTTCAAATGAATATTGGCCCACCTGTTGTTATAATAAATATTATTAATAATGACTTATAAATCTTAAATCTTATTTACATAAAGATTACTTATATAATATAATTAATAAATTTCTTTTTATTTTAAATTTAAAATTATAGCGTATGAACATGAAAAGTTAATATTCGATATATAATTCTGAAAGCAAAAAGAGAAAAAAAAATGTAAAAGCAACAAGCCCAAAAGAATACACTTATGGCTAACAGATGTTAAAGGTAAACAGAGAAATATAAATATTTACTTTAGACCTAGCTGAACTTTAAGCACATGGATGCAACTATACAATGATGACAGAAATATATACCAGGAGAAATATATATACAAGATACTTAGACATTAACGAATACTACATGCACAAATTAAAACATTAGCATGAATAATGAAACAATAAAACAATTTATGTTCTATACTACAGGACTGGTACAATGAATGGATGAAAAATTGACAGAAGATTCAAAAAATTTAAATAGAAGAATATAAAACTTGTAAAGTATTGTTATTTAAATTGTCTCATAGAAGTGTTAAGGTATGATTGTAAACAATAATTTAGATAAATTACTAATGTCATTAATATCATGCTTTCATGCAAATTTGATATTTGAACTTTTAAATTCTTACTTTTTGGAACTCAGTCAACATGAAGAAAGGCATAAATTGTAAATTATGTTTGGCACTAGCCAACATAAGACGATCCCTGTCCAAGCTGCTAAGCGTAGAGTTGTAACAACCAACTATTGACAAATCGGCCAGCATTCTTGTTTGGCGATTGCTTGCCAAATTGTATGGGCACGCCATAAACTGCACAAACGATAATTTCAATTGATCAAATAACCAACATAATTTTATCATTTATTGCATATCATCGTATAGAATAAAATAAAGCAATATTACAGCTTTGTGTACATTTTCTATTTGTTTTATTATCAAGCGCAAACTATCCCGCAAGTAATGATTCATTGTGGTATTTAATTATTCAGAAGACCTTGAATTAATGAGTGTAACAGGTTGCTTGATAAAAATTGTATCTATGCAAAATATTGAGATAAAAAAAAACTACAGATAAGAAGTACAACTGTGTTTTTAAACAGTATATTTCTAAAACATTTAAAGTCTTTTTTTTCTAAATATATAAGTTGATTTTTTTCTTGCTAACAAACAATTTAATAATACGAGCAGACAACTAAACTGTACCTGTAGCTTTATGTTTTTTCTTTTATATATATATACTACATAATATATTAATATCACCTGTTCTAAACTAACTCCTTGCCAACTAAGTCCATTATAACACTGCGGTATATTAGCTTGAATTCCACCACACCAATGACGTGCACCTCTCCATGTCGCACCTCTTTGCACATGTCGAAATTCGGACAAATAACGTGCAACAGGATCCCTTATGATAGTTATGTAAAAATATCTACGCTTTATTCCTTCCCCTTCAATTTTGTTCAACTCTGAATCAACACAACTAGTTAATTCAGTCCAGTCAGCATGTAAGCCACATTTCCAACCAGTAGAGTATCGAGAAAAAAGCCAATTTTCACTGCGGTTTGGACGGAAACAAAGGCAGCGCTTACGTCTTCTCTGACAAGAACATGGTCTCTGCAGATCCAGATCTCTTACTAAATGTTTACCAAACAATGTTCCTCCTTTAACAGAAAGCCATTAGCAATACAAATTAGCTATGAAATATAGAAATGTTTTATTGTTTTTGTTTTGTTTCATAATAACATAAATAAATACTCAATTTTAATAGAAATAATACATATATTTCATTCTTATATTCTTTTTTTTTGAAATAGAAAGAACAAGGGAAGGGAAGACTATAGATAATCAAGGAAAGACATAAGCCTACAGCATACTAAACAACTCAACATCTTAGAATTATTTTCTTTCTTTCTAAGATAGGCCCTGCTGGTTTGAGGATGCCTAATGAATAATGCATAAGTTTTAACTACACAATGGTCAGAAGGGAAGTTTCCATGCTTTTATTATGCCTTATATTGCTTTGGCTTATAGCCAAATAAATCTATGGTTAAGCTCTCAAATTTGATCTTAAATATAGATTCGATATCAATGGAATACTAGAAAGAATGTATCTCTCTACGTAATATTGATAAAATTAACACCGGATCAAATAAATGTATTGCATAAGGAAGTAACATATGAATGAGATGACAATAACAAGGAAGCATTAAGAATAGCAACAATTAGATCACCTGTCTTTTGAATATGCAGGAACACCATGACATCATGCGCATTGATGTCAAATTGAAATGTATCGTTGGCAAATATATCATCATAACCAAGGCTTCCCTGTATGCTTTGTAACTTAAACGCAGGATGTAAAGAAAAAAGACCATTCTTGTCGAGCTCTATAGAGACAGAAGATGACAAGGCAGCTGCAGGTGCACCAAATGATAGACTCCCCTCTGGAATTCTTCCAGACTCTTTGACGTCTTGTCGATTGGTCAGGGCACACACATGATCCGGACAAAAGTAACCGAGATATACGATCCCGGTTAATGCAAGAAATAGACATAGACCAACGAAGATCCGTAATCGAATACGTCGTGTCCGTGACTCCATCGTCCCGGACTTATCGAATAAATCATCCGGTACGAGGATCGTCAGATCACTAACGCCTTCTGCGCTTAACCGTCTGCCCATTATTTCGGACCATCTTTTTTCACCCGAACGTAAGCAGCAGGACGTTCCGCGCGCCGACACGGACCGACCAAAACTACATACACGCACCGAGTATCGGCCATGACAGATGGATCCGATCTTACATCCCCCCACCATCTCCTCACCACCACTACTACCTACTACTACTACCCGCGCTCTTTTCTTTTTTTCTTGTTTTATTTACTTCCTTGACCATTCGCTTATGCTCTCCCTTTTTTCTACATATGCACGTTTCGAAGCGTATATATTTATACATGAAATCTCTTTGCTACGTTTTTTTCTTTTTCTACATCATCCACGCTACTTATCCTTTTCATTCTTCTTCTTCTTCTTCTTCTTCGTTACTTATCTCGATACACGATCTGCTGTCTCTGCTTCATCATTCAACAACGTAATTCATAACGGAACCTTTATAAACGTCTCTCTTTCCCTTTTATCCCTTTTTCAAAATTATTTTTTCATCTTGTATTTTCATTCTGTTTTCGTCTGTTCAAATTTTAAATTTAAAAAATGACCAACTTCCGATTGGTTAAAAAAGTTTCATTTTCCTGCCTCTAAATTTAGCGATCGTATATACCTTTTTTATGATGTAAATATATATTTAAATATATATATATATGTATGTGATGTCGCGTTTGATCGTTCCTCCGTTTGTATATTGTCTGTCGTAATAAATAAAGTACTTTATGAACTTTAAACGATACAATTGATATAATAAAACGTGGAGAATTTTAAACGAGAGAGATTGTTCTGTAAAGATATGTTTAACATTTAATTAACAATTTAATTCATTATTTGATTATTGTATTAATTTAATAATAAAACGGCGCGAATTTTAAACTTAAAGATTATTCTCTTAAAAAAACATCGAACGATATTTAATTAGTGATTATAATCGATTCGTTATTTATTACAATTAACGATTAATGATTATATTGTTTAATTATTATTCACGATATGTATGACAAGAGGCGTGCTTACGAAATAATTATTTATTTACAAATATGTTAATTAATGTTTAAAATATCTATTAAATAATTCATTATGTTGGCTAACCATTTAATTAATCAATCGTATGCACAAGTAACTATAATTAATTTAATCATTAATTGAATGAAATATTATCAAGATGTTAACGTAAACTATATAAGTAAGTATATAAGTATATTGTATTATTTATTTTTTTATCACATAGTTAATGTATTTGAAATCGAAAAGTACGAAAGAAGATATTTATTCTTTATTTTTCTTTTTCTGTCTGTTTTTATAAACTCTGCCTTTTTACTTTATCTTTATACAGCCAAGGTATTTAAATCGATAATCAATTAATTGTAAAAAAATCCTATTACGAAGGATCGTAGCTAATGTCGTAGTTTTATAATTACGTAAGTCCTTTGAAAAATGTGCTCTTATAGTTTTATCTTGAAATAGCATACGCACATTAACGAGTAAATATATATACATAAATATATACATAACCTATTTGTGTATGTATTTTATACATAAATAAGTCTTCCCTTTACTGATCTTTTCTTAGGATCTGGCCTCATTAAATATCGCTTATCGGAATCTGGTTTGAAATATAAACGATAGCTTTATTGATAATTTAAAATTAGTCTACTGTCAATTGAATACGAATTTGTGTTTATTATTTAATATCTTGTTTCAAGAATAATTTTTTCATAGATAAAAATAACGATGTACTTTTATAAATAACATGCAAAATAAATGAAAACGATATTAATGAAATGTTGGAATATTTTGTGATTTGTTTAAACGATTGGATAATACAAGATGGAATGTATCTTTTGTAGGTTATTATTAGTGAATTCATGTCATCTTTATGACTAGTGATTTAACTACATGCACCCATGACTACTGCCTTATTAAGACTGACAGTACGAAGTTATAGGCTATGTTCACTCTACACTGCACGCATGCGCAAATGTATATGGGCAATAAAGGAGTTTTGTTCATTATTAGGTTATGTCGAAATTTCGTATGCATTTTGCATTGTTGAGAAACTATTTTTCGACATTAAGTGGCACATCGATCGAATTCTACAAGACTATATTTATATAAATTTAAGGTTGTTCATAACCTTCCTTATGTATTGTTTAAACAATTGTGCTATTGTTTAATTATTAGGTAATTATACCCCATGTATAAACATTATACATTATTGTGTCTTTGATATCAAATTATCTTATTTTATGTGCATTTGAACATTCGTTTTGGTTAACATTAGAGATATGCAATTATTTCGAGATCGAGATTTTATCGAAATATTGAATGAAAATTATATTTTATGATTAACATATGTTTCGTGATATATGTAAAACAACCTAGAATTTGTTTAATATTAGGTAATTATATTATATTTTTATCATAAATTATTTAAATAAATGTAAAATAGTTGAAAATATATATTCGTTCGATTTAAATGTGCTATTCTTTTCTTTACGGAAAAACAATCGAAAGTATAGATAGAATGATTTAAATTTACCACTCTTTTCTTGGCAAAAATCGCCATCACTTTTTCGGACGTTGTTCGTTAAAAATGTTAATATAAGATTTTAAGTTTAGCGTAAGAATCCGTTTGCGTATTGGTGTTTGTACGTAGTATAGTTTATTTGTAGTATTGTTAAGTTAATTATTTCATGATAATTACATCGTAGGTCTTTTCAATAAGTGGTGCAGTTATTTCTAGAGAAGTTAACCTCAATCATATACAAGGTCAGTAATTTCTTGAATACTTTTTTATATTTACATTAATCAATATTTTATATCTATCTATATATATAATATATTTATATAATTATTTTCATCAAAATAAGTTGAATTTGTTTAAGGAAATTGTACAAGTTGATTATTTTATTTTTAGCATGACATCTATCAAGTTGTTGGAAGATAGGGTAGTCGAATTGGAAAAGCAAGTTTATGGATTTGGGAAGGTGTTGCAGCTGGATGATTCATTACCAGAAACATCTATTACCGATAATCTATTACATGCGAATACGTTGATTTCTTCGGCATTATCAGGCAGGGAAAAGATAGCGGAAGCTATTAAACGATTACCAGAATTGAATAAACATTTAGATATATCTTCGGATGAATTAGATATGCCCGTAGAAATTAAATCGCATTTATTATTACTATCGGAACAAGAAATCACGGATAATCATAAGTATTTAAGTGAAATACAAGAGTTGATGCCAGTTTTAGAAACGGATTCTTTAAAAGACCTTCCAGAATTATCTGTTAAACTTAACGAATTATCTTTGAAACAGTTGAAGATACACGATGAAGCAGAAGCATTTGCCAAGGATATGCATGCCATATTCAGTATTTATAATGATGTAATAGATAGTATATCTAAAACATTGATTAGCTTGGATAAAGAAATAACGCGTGCTGAACTGAATGAAAGTAGAAAGTAAATAAGTGACGGTATACTATTAATTTATTCTGCAATTTTCAGAAAATTATTTTCTCCTAAGTATACACTACACCGGCAGTTGTAAAGGTATAAAGTTTAGAATTAATTTGATATGTATATATATATATATATATTTTTATTTATTATCCATGGCTTAAAATATAAAAATACTTACGAATTTATTTATGCCTACGCATAAATGAAACTTTTTCATTATAGTATTTATCATAGAACATAAATGAAATTGTACATTATTAATTAATATTTCATTATTAGTGTATCAATAACAATGTATTTTATTACAATAATCATATATACATTTACTCTATCTATCGTTTAATCTTATCCATCATTCGTTTCAGGAATACTTCACAAGAATTATTGAGACAAATCATTGATCGAATATAAATCGATCATTTTATGTTATAACCGTTGGTCTCTTCCGTTAAATGTTTATTTTATTTTTCGATTTCTAGTAATTGTAAGATTCTTCGTACAATCTAGAAAGATTTAACAAACAATACTTTCGTATGCATAATCATACTTATTGCATTTACTTTGGTCCAAACATAATATAACTTTTATATATTTTTCGAGTATAACTTGCAGCTTGTGTTCGTAAGAGTATAATACTTAAAGAGACCTAATTTGCTAACTTGCAAAAAATCTATTACCGCGTTAACCATATTAAACAATTACTTTATACAGTATTTACATATTGTTTTCCTTAATGTTAAACAAAGTATGATTTTGTGATCTACATGTCTTCTGCTCGTGTATATATATATATATATATATATATATAGTATGTATTTATATAATCACCAATGTAAATTTTTAGTGTAGATGTTGCATGTGCACGCTTTTCATTGTAAAAGAAATGATTTCATGGCCATTCAATACTAGGAGCATACTTTGTAGTATAAATAGGAACATGATTTATAAAAGAAGTACAACAAATAAATTCCAATGGTAAAAAAAGAAGAAAAAACATTTGTATGCCGTGAATATTTAAGGAGTAAGTACTTTTGTAAGTGTTTGCTAAGCAAATACTCGCTGAAATCAGAGTAATTGTTTTTTTTTCTTTCAACATTGATCAATGTATGATCAAGATCACGATGAACTTTGAATTACTCGTATACTTTCAAAGTGTCCGTATCTTACAAGTTGTTTAAATTTATGTTTGCAAAGCTGGAACTAAGTGTCGTAACCAATCTAAAGCAGGCTCCAAACTAGAATAAATTGCAGGATGTCCTCTTGAACATTTGCTATGGTGACTGAGTAAACCTTGAATATTCCAATTTCCTGATTCATTGGCACAAATTAGGGGTGCTCCTTTGTCATTCTAAAAGTAAGATATTGACACACATTAATTCCCAAATCATCTTTTAACTTTTTTCTCTTCATACTTTTTATAATTTGTTTCTTAATTCAAACATTACTTACATAACAAAGCTCTTTATCCATATTAGACAAACCAACGCATATATTATATTTCGTTATAAATCCTGCGTAATGGCTTGTTGTATTACATTCGTCAGAATCATACATTGGCATTGGCAAGAATTCATCATATTGTTGTAAGTCTAGTTCTCCGTTAACTGGGAACCTCCATCCTACGCTAACACAGACATCATTTGGCTGAAACATAGAATATTATCAGATGTTAGGTAACTTATTAATTTATTTTATTAACGATATAATTCCCACTTGCTAAAGGTTTTAAAAAATAATTATTTAAACATTTTCTTTGTACTTGAAAACTCTCTTGCAATAGTCGATAAGAAGAGTAAAATATCTTTCTAGAAATTTGTATATGAAGTTCTAAAGAAAAGGCTTATTAACGAAATGGCTGAGTAACTTTTACACGTAACATCGTTTTAAAAGGTATTTCAAACACAAGATGTTTTTCAATTAATAAGAATTTCGAATATATACGTACTTTGATAGAATGAGTTGGTAGGCAAACGGCAGAAACATTTTTCGAGAAAATCAAAGGTTCTTTGAGTTCAATCAAAGCAATATCATTGTCGTAGAAGAATTGATTATATTTCACTTGTGGATGTGGAATGATAGTCTTTATAGAATTACTTCTTAGCAATTTTTCGTCTGTGAACAATTGCCATCCGTCGCTTTGTTTGTATCTAAAAATGGGAAAAGAAAAAAGCAATTAAATTCCAGTTAAGAATTTTAAATAATGAACAAATAAATATATATCATAGAGTGATAATAATTTCTTACTTGTAGACACAAGAATAACTGGTCAAAGCATGCATAGGTCCTAATATGCTAGCTGTGCAAGCTATACCATGTTCCTCTTCTTTCAAAATCACTACAGAAGGCCATTGCATAACACCAATTGGAGTTTCACCTTCTGGTTTTGCAGTAGTTCTATCAACGTGATGCTTATCGCAAGAAAATTCTTCGCACGTAACTTCAACGACTTTTTCCGAGACACAGAACTCTACTCGCTGAAGATTACTGACTAGCGGGTTGCGATGATTTGGATTAGTTTTCAGTCTTACGATTTGATCGCTTTTATTCCATGCTTTAAAATCAGTTGTTTGGGATGAAGCATAGCCGAGAGAACGACAGTATGAGTCACTGAACTCTTTGCTCCAACCATCCGAACATACTAGTCGATATTTACCATCAAATTGCCTGTTAAATTATACTTTAAACCAAGAATATTCTTTTATTTTTAAAGAGATTTGAGTATTTAAGAAACTGACCTTATTTTTAAAAGAGAATCTCGATGATTCAGTTGATTCGTCGAGTTATTTCCTTCGTTTTCTTTCAGATCAGTTTCAGTATGATTTCTTTGATCGAGCAAATTGCTAGATATGCATTCCCATTCATCGGAACGATCAGGACAATGTTCGATACCGTCGCAAACTTCTTCTTTAGAGACACATCCACCAGTATGACATTTGAATTGATTCAAAGCACAATCACAGAGTTTTTCGTCTTCTCCATTAGCGCAATCGGGTGATCCATTACATCGCCATGTTTGTGGAATACATCGTTTATCAGTAGGACATAAGTATTCATCATTGCCGCAACTTTCAGCACAGTTAAACTCGTCTTGATGATTTTCGCAATCCGGTCTACCATCGCATAGCCATAACAGTGGTATACATCGTCCTGAAAATAAGGACGAAACTTGTTTAATCGTGACGATCTTTAATTAACCTATTAACCCAGTAAGAAAGGACACCATATCATTTGTCTCGTTATGAAACGATCATGCGATATGTTATTCTGACGGTGAAATTTAATCGGTAATTATCATAATTAATTAGGACTTACCATTGGTGCAGCGATATTCGTCGAATATGCACTTCCAATTTTGACAATTCAATTCATCACTACCGTCGTCGCAATCTACGATTCCGTTACATACAAGGTGTCTCTTAAGACACTGACGATTGGCACACTGAAAGTTTCCAGGACATCCTTCTTCTTGACAATTGAGTTCATCAGAGCCATCAGAACAATCCTTATGGGAGTCACATTTTTCGGATAAGCTGACGCAATAAGCACCAGCTCTGGAAGTCCCATTGGTACATTGAAACTGGCCTGTACTACATTTGGAGTAGCTCATAGTACTTAATGTTAAAAGGTTCAATGCGTTGACTGTTAAATTGTTATCTTCTTGGCTGTTGCTTGGAATAATCGTTACGTTTGATTTATTCAAAGTATTGTCACGTTCGATAGGAATGTTACTTTGAGTCGTAGCTTGTTCAACTTCCATGATTGGAATCAATGGAGTCGTTTGATGCAAAGTGTAATTTCGAATGAGTATGAAAGGCTCTGTTACTGGGTCAGATTCTATGATCTCTTCAGACACGGGTATGTAGTTAGGATATTTGTTATTTGTTTCCACTTCTGTATTATTTCTTATTAAACTAGTTATAGTAGTATTTTCTTCGTGAGGTTTTTCTTCTTCAGATTGATTTGATGTAGACAAGATTTCAACAATTTTCAATTTTGGTATTGGCACAATATTACCTTCTGTATCAGATAAAATGAATTTTGGAATAGCCGACTCTGTACTTTTGTTAGATGTGTTTTCTGTAGTAATATTTTCATTTGATTCGACGAGAATCCTTGGAATTTCAGTAGGAATGAAAATCGTTGTATCATTGATCTCAGTTGTAACATTTTCTGTTCTTTGATCTTCTAGATTGAGTTCCTTCTCCTTTTTGTACTTATATTTATCTGAATTCTTTTTATCGATAGATTTTTTCTTAATCTCTTGACTTTTTTCTAACGGTATTACTTTCAGTTCTTCTTCAGATAATTCTCTCGAATCTTCGTTGAAAATAACATCTCTCATAGTCGTTGTTGAGAAAAATGATCTGAAGTCAAAATTGTATGGTCTAGTATCGTCTAGAATTTCTTCAGTAACTGGCCTTATATCATCATTTGTAGTAATTGGATCTGGTTCTTTAGCAGTATTGATTTCAGTTGCCATTGCTGTATAATCTTCGTTGGCAATCGTGAAAGTTGTTTCTGGTTTTGGATAGTTTGTTGTATTTTCAAGAATCGTCATCAAATTGAACATTTTATCCGGTTGCTCATTTAGAATAGTATGTTGAATATTATCATGTTCAGTGGACATTGTTTCAGTCAAATTTGTGTTGTCTGTTTTTGTTATAACATTTGTTGTATTATCAACTTCTACAGCCATCGTAGAACTAGCTGTAGTTGCCGAAATGTTATTAATATATTCTATTGAAATCATGGTAGTTGCTGTCCTGTTAACGTCATGCCTTGTATCATTAATTTCTTTGATAATTTCTGGCCTCATCGAAGAAGTCGTTACCGAGAATTCGTGTTCAGTTGTTTGCAATTCCTCTGGTAAAATTGGTACTTGTGCAGTTGTTTTAGTCTCCAGTGAATACATTGGTGCAATAGTAGATGGAATCATAGTGACAGATTCTTTATCTGTATCATCATGAACAATATTAGACCTGTCAGTATGATTATCTGACAACGAATTGTCATCAGCAATCGTAGTTGCTTCTATTTTATCTGTTAATTCTGTCGTAGAAAGTTCCTGTTGTATTTCCATAGGTAAAACTGGTACCTGCGTTGTAATCTTAGCATCTTCAATATGTTTCTCCATAGAAATAGAAGACATACTCGATGGAATTTCTGTTTCCGTTGATAACATTTTTTCCGTCGTACTTTGAGATTCTTCAGAGTCTAAAGTTGATTTAGTCTTTTCTTGTTGTTCATCGATATTATTAATAATTAATTTTTTCGATTCATTATCAGTGATTTTAATGTTTTTATTACGATTGAAAGTCTTGGATAACGTTTCATCGTTGATATCATTGTACTGATCCTCTTCCGCATTTTCTTCTGGTTTTTCCGAACTACTAGCAACATTATTATTAACAATTAAATCGTCCATAGATCTACCATTTTCTTCAATGAACATCATTGTAGTGATTTGTGCAGCTTCCGTAGTACTCTCTACTTTATCCAATTCATATTCCATATTTTTCGTGTCCTTATACTCATCCAATGGTACTACCCTAAGTATCTCATCATCCTGTTCATCTTTCATACTTTTCCCGTCAAAAGTGTCATTCGTCGTTGTATCATCAGACAAATCATTGGTCACAAACGTTCGAGTATCGTTCAAAGTCTCTTTCAATCTTTCACTTTCGGATTCTCCCAAAAGTTCATTTTGTTGCAATGGATCCTCCATTTCAGTCCCAGTTTCGTTAATTGTTTTAGGTATCATTGAAATATCTTTACCATCTGCTTTCATATTGATATTGTCATTATCGAGATCAGTCAAGACTTCTTCACTTTCGTTCTTATTTGTAGGATACATTAGTTCAGTTTTGCCATCCTTTCTTTCAGGTTTATTTATAATAACGTCTTCAACATGAGTCTCGAAAGGATTAGGGACATCTTGCTCGTCTTTATCTAATCTTGGTGCTTTTTTTGACGTTTCCTTTTCCTTTTGAACGTCTGGTAAGAAAGGTGACATATCTTCAAGATGTCTTTCTTCATTGGGATCCATTTTTTCCACATAATGATTCGCTGCGTTTTCAGGGAATATTGCAGGATGTAAAGGATGACTGGTCGAATGCTCGATCGTTTCGCCAATAGAAACTGCATTCTCTTCAGGATGTTCGGTAGATCGGTCTAAGATTGTATCGATCGTTAAGTTTTTTCTTTCAACAGGCTGATTGCTAGCTTGTAAAATATTTTCTTGATTGATCGTTGATTCTTCTGGTCTTGTAGTAAAATGTGTTATCTGTTCAGGAATCAATTGAGGAATGATTGCATGAGTATCTTGTTCATATTTCTTATTTTCTTCTTTAGGTAATGGTATTACTTGTTCTTCATCAGTTTGATTATTCACTGATTCCAATAATGGTTCTACGTTTTGACTAAATTCTTTAGGTAAACTTGAAAATATTGATTTTGGTGCATGTTCAATAACGTTTGACTCATTTATATCTTGCACATTGGATTCTGGTATATCCAATGATTCGATAGAATGATTTTTATTCAAAAATGACTCTTCTAATTGATCTGTTAAATTAGATGCTACTTCGATTCCAGAAGAATCAATATTTCTCAATAGAACTTGATTTGATTCTGTGTTCGTTTCTAATATTGATTTTGGTGCCTCCGAGGTGATTTCACTCGAAGTAGTGTCCATTACAGGTATGGTTGTTTCACTCTTTGATTTTGATGTTTTTGTTGGTTCTACTTCAATATTCATAGTCGTTTCTTCAAGTTGAATAGTTGGAAGTGTGGTATCAGACATTTCTGTATCACTGTTTATTGATAATTCAGTTACTTCATTTTCATTCTCGGTAATTGCATCTTCGAATTGTTTCATCGAAAGTGTAGTTTCTTTATCTTCTTTTTTATTATTTACAGTGGTCGTTGTTATCGGCGATGTTGTGATACTTTCAGTCATCACTGATGGTTCTTTTACTTCTAAATTGTGTTCTGACAACATAGTTGTTATTCGTTCATTGTGAATTTCTGTCGTAGGTTCTTCATTGTTCGTTTGCAAAGGTATTACTGGTAATGGTTCTTCATTATTTGTTTCATGGGTATCTTCATTTATATTAGTATTGAAATTTCGAGATTCAGAATCGTACGGAGATTCTGATTTAATAGTGGATTCGATAAGAATTTTCGGCGTTGTTTCACTTTTTGAAGTTGTTTCAACAATGATTTCTGGTATTGTTGTATGCTCCATTTCAGCTGAAAACTGTGGATATTCTTGTGAAACTTCTGTTGCCATTGCAACGTCAGTTTCTATGGAAGATTTTTTTATATCCTTCGATTCGGTAGATGCCATGGTCGACGATGGATCCATTATTAATGTTGTAGATTCTACATCATCAATTGAGTGTAATACATTTTCTGAGGATGTGTCTATATGTACGGAAGTTTTTGGTTCTTCTGAAGAAAGATTTACATTTTCTTGTGTTGTCATTACTATTGGTTTTTTATCCAGAGAATATTCTGAAGATGATTCGAATTTTGTTAAAGTATTTACTTCTGTGAAATGTTCAGGTATCACAGGAATTTCATGTATTTGTTCTGTAGAATGCTCAGATTGTAATGATGGTTCCGTTAAAGGTTCAGCTTGTACTGACGGTTCTACAGTAGACGTTGATTCAGTTTTGATAAAGGGTCCTATTTCAAAAGGAGATCCTGGTTCTGCAGATGGTTCTGGCTCAGTAGACGACTCTGGCTTAGCAGACGGCTCTGGCTCAACAGACGGCTCTGGCTCAACAGACGGCTGTGGCTCAGCAGACGGCTCTGGCTCAGCAGACGGCTCTGGCTCAACAGAGGACTCTGTCTCAGCAGATGGTTCAGGCTCAGCAAATGGTCCCGGTTCAATAACCGATTTTGGTTCAGCACTCGGCTTCGGTTCTGTAGATGGTTCTGGTTCAGCAACTGGCTCTGGCTCAGCAGACGGTTCTGGCTCAGCAGATGGTTGTGGTTCAATAATCGATTTTGGTTCAGCACTCGGCTCCGGTTCTGCGGATGGTTCTGATTCAGCAACTGACTCTGGTTCTGGTTCTGTGGATGGTTTTGGCTCAACAGATAGTTCTGGTTCAGCAGATGACTCTGGTTCAACAGATGGTTCTGGTTCAGCAGATGGCTCTGGTTCAGCAGATGGCTCTGGTTCAGCAACAGGTTCTGGTTCAGCAACAGGTTCTGGTTTAGCAGCAGGCTCTGGTTCAGCAGATGACTCTGGCTCAGCAGCCGGCTCTGGTTCTGCGGATGGCTCTGGCTCAGCAGCCGGCTCTGGTTCAGCAGCTGGTTCCGGTTCAGCAGGCGGTTCCGGTTCAGCAGGCGGCTCCGGTTCAGCAGATGGCTCCGGTTCAGCAGATGGCTCCGGTTCTGCAGCCGACTCCGATTCTGCGGATGGTTCTAATTCAGCAGACGGTTCTGATTTAATAACTGGTTTTGGTTCAGTAGCCACTTTAGGTCCTGTGGATGGTTCTGGTTCAGCAGATAGTTCTGGTATTGCAGATGGCTCTGGTTCAGCTGATGGTTCTGGCTTAACAGAATGTTCTTCTATAGGATGCTTAGAATATTCATGCATCCAATTAGTAATATCAGAATTATGAGCTCTCGAAATTTCTGGATCAACAGTTGGTTTTGCTACAGGACTTGGTTCGTTTTTCATACTTTTATCTGATATTTCTTCATTTTGATTTATGGATTTTTCGGTAGGTTCTACATTCGCTTTAACAGACGACTGATTATTCATAGAATTCGTAATTAAATCTGAGTGATCCCAACCATCGGGATGTCCAGGTTCAAAAAACATTCCTGGACCCCGACTTCTACCAACAAAATCTTTCGTTGATTCCGTGCTCGATGACACAACTGTATCGTCCATATCCACGTTACTCAAATCGTTCTCAACCAAACAATCTTTTCCATTCTTGTCTAATATTTTTCCAGTCATACAAGAACATATGAATCCTTGCGAATAATCGTACTTACATATTTCCGCACAACCGAAATTACGATCTTGACATTGATCCATAAGTTCTTTTACTTGCAATCTACCAAGATGATATTTTCCAACCTGATTGCCATGTTCTTGAATAGCTTTCTCGATACCTTCTTGAGTTTCTTTCGGTGTAGCCCACAAGGAATAATTTATTCTGAACCTAACTTCAGAATCCTTATTAATATCATAAACCCTGATGTCTGGTGAAGCTCTCATATTAGATTGAATTATATTTCGAAGATGCCTCTCTATCTCAGATGCAACTTCTCTGTACACTCTAGATTTGACATCACTCATCTCTTCGTTCCATACTAAGTCATCTAACTTCAATATACCATCTAAAGCATCCGGTACAGTTGGATACAAAGTTTCGTCTGTCGTAGGCCATGGTGGAAAACTGGAAGTTTCAGGAGGTGGACTTGTAGGTGGATTTTTCATGTATTCTTGACTTTCAGCCACTTGAGCACCATCGAATTGACGAGAACTAGTTTGGTCTATGGTATCCAAAGGTTCGGTAGCTTCCTGAGTGAGAATCACACCAGCTGAAATGATCCAAATTTGACATTGAAATTATTCCCGTAGAAAATATGAAATAATAAATATGCGTATCATATATGTTTTCTTACTTGCTGCTAAAATTGCGATTATGATTGCAATTGCAAGAACCAAAAGACCACATCCCCAACATGCCATTCTTCTCCAATACGAACTCCTAGATCTTTTATCCTTGGTAACATACAATTTTTCTCCCCTGCAACACATTACCATTTAACATGAACGAAAGATCATTATTAGAATTCTTTTTATTTATCTCCCATATCCAGGGCCCCAATGATAAGCGTTTTTTGTACAGCGTTAAGCCTTAAACACACCCACGTGACAAACTCGTCACATATTCTATGTCAACGCGTAATCGCATTTCTTTCTGGTAATTATATGTCGGTCAACTCTTAGGGAACCTATTTATCTCCTTTATATATAAACCGCATCAATTTTCAACCACTACCGCAGCAACCGATCAGCTGCGGTCACCACGCAACGCGTAGGTGCGTTTAAAGTGCTAATATACACGCAAACGTGATTGCTAAACCTCCATCAGCAACCGGCCGTGAGATTAGAAGCTTCCCCTCGATAGTCAGATATTGCTATACAATAATCATATTTTACAAAGTATCAAGCATATATTATACATTGATACAATTATTATTTTTTGTTTTCAGGTCGCTGGTATGAAAAAAAGGACTAGTAAAAAAAAGAAATGGGATTGGAAATGGATAATCATCTTATTGTATACACGTTTTTATGCGTGGGTATATATACTACTTTCGCAGTCGAGGAGTAATCTGCAAGTCAAGGACAAATAATTTAAAGGGATGATTATGAGAAGAAAGTCGAGATCGACGAACCAGTCGACTGAATTAACGAATAGCGGACGTGGGTGTTATCGACAGTATGCCTACGGATTTCGAACTATCGAAGTGGTCGAACAAGATTATGCGACCATCGATGAACTCGAAACAGAGTCAGTGGAATCTAATATAGAAGCGGGTTAGTCCGCTACCAAATGCCCTTCCCTTCCCTGGCGCATTAAGGCAAGGAAAAAAGGTTTCTTTCATTGTCCCTTAGTCGTCAGTATTGTTTCTTTTTTTTGGTTTTATTTGGTTTTTGATTTTTAATTTTTGTTGTTTTGTTTATTCCCCATTTTCCTCATCCTCGAAAGCATCCTTCAAGTACCTGAGGGCTGTAAGCCAGTGGGAATAGTCAACCAGTCCGGCGGCCGGATCTCTCAGGCTGAGTCCTTCACGGCCGACACCCGGGCCCAAATCAAAACGTACTCCAGCCACGGTTGTTTCAACCTCGGCCTCGGGACCCCTGCTATGTATCGACGTAACAGAAAACATCGTCTGACACTTTCACCCATCTCTTTCTCTCTTCTCACACACATACTCTCTTTTTTTCTTTCTTTTTCTCTTATTTTCTTTTTACTTGTTTGGTGAACAGTAAATGGAACCGCGGATCTGACAAAAGGGAAGTGTCTCTTCTCACGTACATATGTTTTTTTTTTTTTTTAAATAATTTTCATCAACGCGTACACAATTTTAAAATATTTTTTATCTAATCAATTATATCACGTACATATTTTATTATTAAAAAAAAATTTGTTCTTTTCTTTTTAAATAATTTTTAATCGTCTAATTCACGCGTATAGAGTCTAAAGGAGCTTTTTTTTTTTTTACCTAATCGATTATTTGACTCTACATGCTTCGCCGATCTAATGTCATCGAAACGTACGTATATACGTTAGTTAGTTAGTATGCCGACGTTAAAGTCACCTCGTGCCACGACCGCATCTTCAAAGAGGCTTTACGCGTTTTGCACTTTAATCCGAGCTCATAAGAAGAAGACGGAAAAGTCAACGAGGATTCGTACGGATCGGTAAACCTAGTCTCGTCTTTTACACCGGATAGCTGCTATTAGCAAAAGGATAAGAGAAGAGTGATGCTACTTAAACGAATGAAGAATTTATTCATAGTGTGTCTTTCTTAACGTTTTTCTTAGTAAATTTAAAAATTATCATTTAAAATTCGTCGCTCGCTCTTGCTTTACGAAGGATGATCGTTTTGTATTCTTTTATTGCTGTTTTTTCTTTTTCGTAAGCGATGACACAATTTTTAACGCAAAGTTTTTCTTTCTCTTTCAGAATATTCTGTTCACCATCGTAATCATCATCATCATCATCATCATCATCATCATCATTATCATCATCATGCTTCTTCCATTTATTCCTTCACGAACGAAATTCCTGCACCCCGAGCATAAATACAGCGGCAAAAAAAGGGTTGGAGAAAGTGGAAGGAAATTGTTAACTACCTTCATTCTCAGAAAATCGCTAGGCAGGCTCGCCGGGCTGGTAAACAGTGCACGCGAAAGAGTTAATTAGAATTAGAAGAAAGATATGAGAATTAACCATAAATAATAATTGTAATATAAATAACAATGAACAGAAAAAGTGAACAACAGCAACAACAACAACAACAACAACAACAATAAGGAGAAAACAAAATAGAGACAGACATATTTTTTCGTTTTTTTCGTTTTTTTGACTGTCTTCATTATATTACCTAATATACTTTCGATGCTCGTTAACAGGAACAAAGTATTCCTCGTAAGGATCGGCTGGTACCTCGCATGCTTCCTGACCCTTCGTTTGAATATTGTTTCCAGTATAGGGCCTCATGGAGACCAATTCTAAATTCACTGCTTCGATCTGTTCCTTTTTTCCGTTATCTGTGAATGATAAATAGTTGTTGCAATTATTTTAAGAGAAAATTAAGCCTTTGTTCGAATTGAAGAATTAGCTAGAGCTCAGTTCAACAAACTTTCGTTTTCTTTCTTTACTTCTTTCCCCTCTGTCTCTCTCTCTCTCTCTCTCTCTCTCTCTCTCTCTTTCTCTCTTTCTCTTTCTCTTTCTCTCTCTTTTTCTTTACTTCTTCTTCACGGTCTACGACCCTAACTTACCGTTGACCTGGACGCTTGTGGCGCTGCTGTTGAGGAAGCTAGCATCGTTGTTGTTGCCATTTCCATGAACGCCGTTGAGCTTCGGCTCGCTCGTGGAATTCTTATCTGGAGTTTGTCCACCAGTCGTTGGTGGTAACTCGATCTTCGTCTCAGACTTGTAACGTGGCTCTGGGCTACTCCTTACTGGCTCAACATAATGCTGAGAGACGAAAGATCGACGATGACCATTTTCTGTTGGCGAACCAATCGTATCAGCCGGTGACCTGTAATCCTGTTCTAGGTTCACTTGTTTGTTGCTTTGTTGTTGTTCATGGGCATTTTTCTCAACGTGTTGTTCTGTGCTATTCGCGCACTCATCTTCGATTGCAAATGCTAGATTGTCCATTCCACTCTCACCACCAGTACCACCATCCCCACCGATCTCCGACATTTTCCGATTGCCTTTTCGCTTTCTAAAGACGAGCCAGCCCTTTCCTCTGTCATGCGTCTGGATTCTGAAAGAACAAAAATCATTATTTGATACCAGTCGTTTTATTTTAAGTAATATAAATATTTTTTTTAAATTGAAAATGTCAACATGAATTTAATTTAATAAGAATAAGGAGAAATTAATATATTATCAACTATTCTGTATTTTTTATGGAACTTTTATATATGTCTAGGTATATGTTAATGGATAAACTATATTGTTATTAAGTAGAATTAATATTTTATATTTTATTGGAGATTTTGACATTAAGGATAAAGGACAATGATATATTATAAACTATTTTTACATATAGGTATATATGCATCTTTTCTGAAACTTTTATGTATGTTCAAGTATATGTTAATACTACTGATTTTCCATTCGACTGTACCAACCGACGACGGTTGAACTCACTGGCGTGAATCCAAGCCAGAGTGACGTTGTTTCACGAAGCGAGTTCGAATCTTTGCAAGAAAGAAAGAGAGAGATACAAACGAGAGATAGATGTGAGAACCGTGAGAGGATGAATCTTCCTTTAGCATTCGTATTCGATATCCTTACATATTTATATTATTACTACCTTTTGTTTGTAAATAAAACACTATGTTTTTAAACAAATAAAATTATTGAATTTTTTTTTATTTAACTTATCAATATTTAATATAAAATATACTTTCATATGTTTCCATTTATTTTTTTCATATAAAAATAAATTATTTTAAAAAGACAGAGTATTAATATTTTGTTTCCTTATAATGTTCATAATAAAAATTTCTTTTATTTGTAAGTAAAATATTATTTAAAAATTACCACAATTTTTGTATTTTTAATCTTTCTATGTTTACCATATAGAGTATACTTTATGTTTTCATTTTTCTTCTTTTCAGATAACAAGAATAACTTCTACTCAGAAATAAACTATCTTATTGTTGGAGAGAGAAAATGAAAAATCTAACAGGAATTGAGTTTTCTAAGGCTCAGACGACGATTTCCAGGACACCCTATAGGAACGATCAGACGAGCGAGCGTGTTTGCGAGTGTACACATAAACGTTGAGAAGGCATATACTGCACCGAAAGTGGTTGACCCTGAGAGAGCCAGGCACAAAGGACTGATTCACCCCGCGGAGTCCTACGAGAAAAGAACCAACCGTTTACCCAGCTTCATTTTGTAGGAATCTTTCCCCATTCCTGTAAGTGACATAATCCTCCAGAACTCATCGAACCGTTCACTATAATCCTTCTTTTTTTATTTTTACTTTTATCTACCTATTTCATTTGACTCGCTTAATTCTTATCAATCTACACGAATTTTGACATTAATCGTAATGTACATTTTAAACAAATTCTTCTTATCTTTATTTTACAGCAAACTTATCTGATCTCTTGGAATAAAGTAATTTATTAATGATCCTAGGAGCTGATAAGCTGATAACGAATGAAGAAAAAAGATAAGATTGAAAGGAATATTAATTACATTGATAATTCTCTTAATTGCAAACATGTAAATTCCTATAACAATATTAATAAATAATTAGTTATATCATTTTAAGATTAATAGTATTAGTAGTTTAGTATTGTAGAGTATTATGTTTTATGTATGATTTGTTTAACAGTTTAATAGACAGAAAAACTTGGTTGATAATAACCATACAATTTTTTGCTCTACTTGATGACAAGAAGAACTTATTACCATGATATAAAGAGAAAAGAAAACTATTTTATAAGACACGCCTTGCTAGAGAGATTCCAAGGATTCCATTAACGATGAAAAGTCGACATCCTCGGGAATGATGTAACGATCGTAATGAAAGAACGTGCGAAAGCATTATGACACTAACATCTACACAGATGTAAAACGCATACACGAATACACTGATTCAAATATGTCCTCTTGTTGATTGCACGAGAAAACCATTGTACTGTGTGCAATATTACTTAGCCACCGTGGGTTTTGATCCCTCCTACCGATAATCTTTTACAGAATGAAAATCAAGAAATAACAAGCCAGGGAAACGATCTTTGTAGATTTATGTTTGGTACCAGAATTTTTTTCTTTGTTTTAATGCTTTTGTATTTTTTACTTTGACTTAAATTGCTGCTTTGATTTTGTACGTTAAATCTAATTATATTGTCAGATAGTATAAACAATGTTCCTGATCTTTAAGAACTATCTATGGGAGTGTAATAATATACAATGTGTGTATTATTTATTAGTGTTCTTATTCTTATAAATTTTAACTATAGTAACAAATTAGATAAGTTACATTGAAGAAAATTGTACATACAGTTTATCTATCATAAGAGAAAATAATTTAAAGGTATTAATTGTTCAGATTTTATAGTTTTTTAATATTAAACATAGTACAAATATGAACTTCCATAATAGACTTTAGAAAAATTTTACAAATTGTTCAAAATGTAAGAAAATAAAAAAGATTATTCTTTCTTGTCAATATATGGCATAGAGAAAAAAAAACATATTTTTTATAAAATTATATTTGTTAATATACAAATATTTTTTATAGGTCACTAGTATTCATATGTGTAAGCCAAAATATTTTCCATTATTATTTTTTTAATGTGTCATTATATACTTTAAAAATAAAAATTTCTCATTTATTTATAATATATATATGATAGTTATAGTCAAATAAAACTAGTGATAAGCTACTGTTATTAAATCCTAATATTTAATTAAAATAACCAATTATATATATTATTAAACATTAACCGATAAGAATTAGATATAATGGAACTATTTCAAAATTTTTATATAAACGTTAATTAAATTAATTTATATGTTATTTAATTTTGTACTTATATTTTTAACGAAAACACAGAGAGAAAGAGTTTCGTTTTATGACAAAGTTGTGTACGTATGTCGGGAACTTATTTCAATAATTTAATATAAAAATAGCTACTTATTCTTGTGTAAAAACCGATAACCGAAAATTTTTATTAATTATAGTTTTCAAATTTTATATGATATACATATTTTTTCATAATGAAAATAAAGAAATATATAAAGAAATAAAAAAATTAATATATTTATTTCCATTTATATAGTATGAGAAGGTGGCGCTGTGCGCGTATGTGGCGGGAATCGTTCAACTGTTGGCGGCAGAACAACGCCATTTTAATTCCTTGGACAGTTACTCCGACACAGAATCCGTATCGTCCTCGTTAATTACAGGTAATTAATATATTTCTTTTAATTTCACCCTTTTCCAATATATTAATTGATTCGTAACATTCTTTTTTCGCGTAAAAAATGTTAGCAAGTCGAGACATCGTTGCGTTTAAAAGTTATCCGCGAGTAGAAAATCGATCTTTTGGCATTCTATGGTTAGTTCCTACTCAATAATTATTTTTTAATTTTTCACCTTTATTGTTAAGATCTCGATAAATTTTTCATTTTATAATGATCCTTATTAGTAATTTTTTATTGGTTATGTTAATTAGCCGATACACTCATGTACGTATATAAGCATATAAACATGTTATGCATTTCATATGCACATATATTGATACATAATAAACTCATTAAATGCATATAGAATACATATATGCATGTGTATACATGCATAAATATACATATCGTACATAACATACACATACACATACATACATGGATACACTTATAGCATTCCTATCACATACAATACATTTTGAACTTTATTGATATGATCTTATATTTGTCACACTACAGATCCTGCAAATAAATATCTTTTCTATATTCTCATATATATATATACACACACACATACACAAAATTACTTGTTTTCTTTACTAATTTCTTTTGTACTTACAGCTTTTTGAGAAGCATTTTACGAATGGAAAGACACATCATATCAGAAAATACGATGAAAATAATTCTTCGTAAGCTGTCGACATTCATCGGATACGTAAGTTTGTTTTGTGTAAGTTAGATTTAATAGAGAAAGAGAGAGAGAGTGGGAGAAATAGATAGATAGACAACATTCGACATGTAAACAACAAAGTGGGGGAAATTTTCGCCGAGCTCAGCTGATAATAACAAATGAACGTGTTTCGTGTTTCTTCAAGCGTACTAACAAGGATATAACAACCAAATTTTCAGTCAGATGTGTTTGGACATGTGAACATCTAGAAGAGCAGCGAGCAGTTTTTTGTAACGTATATATACTTAGTATTTTATTATTAAATATTTACATTTTAATAATATATTATATGTATACATGTTATATATATCATTACACAGGAAAGTTTGGTTAGTATGGTTTTATATTTTGACTCCAAATGATAAAATCCAGGAAATTGATATTGCTTGTTGTATTATATACCTTATAATTTAAAAAAAACAATGTTGAATTAATGCTGCATACTTTGGTGCATCTTAGATATTCAATTCTAATATCAATTCGAATTTCAAACATTAATTATGATAATTATTTTTGTATAATATATGGATAATATTTTTATTTATAATGTGTTACCTTCAGAAATGATTAACAAAGAATGTTTTATAAATGTTATTATTTTGTACGTTTCCTATAACATTTTGTATGTTTCAGATTTTCTCAATTTTAATAATTTATGTATAATCATATGCAAAAGTTGATCTTAGAGTCAATGTTTAATCGTATTATTTTTATTTATTTTATTAGTTGATTAAATTAAATTAAATTTAATATAAATTCGTGAAAAGTAGAAGATGTGTTTTTTTTTAATTATTATTCTTCATTATCTTTGGGCAGGATGCTCATCGTGCAAACATCAGTGAAGACTTTAAGTAAGTAAACATTTGTATTAAACATTTCCTTAATAATTTAAAAGACTTTTTATTATAATCATTTATTAATAATTGTTTCTTTTTTGTTCTTTTTCAGAATCTCATTGCAGTCGTGCGTGAAGCAATGAATATATCGAGTGTTGCATCGCTAAAATATAAACTAAAAATAATCATCGTGAATTAGTAGCAGTGTTTGTTAATTAAAATTTGGACGCGAGAGGGAGAGAGAGAGAGAGAGAGAGAATAAGAAAACAAAACATTCAACCTACAGGCAATTATGAATGTGTATGGATATTTTCAGGAATGTCCCTCGAGCCGAAACAGAAGAAAAACAGCCGAAAACAAAACGAAAACAGTCGAACGTCTCGAACTCGTTCGAACACGTTCGACACTCAATGATAAGCAGTAACGTACCTCATTCCCCTTCCGTCCTTCAACGTGTTAAGATATAACGAACGTGACATATTAAACTATTTAATAATTTTATTTCTAACGTTATCTAATTACAACATTCGCAACTGCTGATTAGAAAACTTTTTATATCTAACATTGATTCTTTATGACAGAATATTTTTTAAAGTGTGTGAAATGCCTTCAGGAATGATTTACAGGGAATATTGTACTATAATATAATTTTTAGTATGTTTCAGCTTCTCAGATTTTTATTTAATTTTATTTTATTCATCGTCATCCTAAGGTTAGGATACTCATCCTGCAGTCATCAATGAAGACTAAAAGTAAGTATATTTTTCTATCAAACATTTCTATAATAACCTCAATGGTGTTTTATTACGACGATGACATTAATTGTTCTTTTTCTTTTCCTGTTTCAGAACATCATTGCAATCGAGCGCGTAGGCAATGAAGTACTCGTGTGTTGCATCGATAAATTAAAATATAAAAAAGTCGGAAAGTAGAATCAGTGTTGATCGTCGCATGTTAAAGTTTCGTTTGCTCGGGTAAAGAAACTCCGAAAGTTTCTTTTATTCTGTTTAAACGTGTGCTCATCGTCATCTTAAGGATAGGATATCCATCGTGCATTCATCATTGAAGAATAAATGTAAGTCAATTTTTATTTTAAAAACTTTCTTAATAATCATAATAATTTTTTCTTACAACAATGATATTCATAATTTTGTTTTTATTTCTGTTTCAGATCATCATGGGAATATTGCAGCGTTCGAAGTGTTTGTGAATTGTGTTTGTGAAGTATTGTAAGTGTTCGTGCATTGCAATCGTGCGCGAAGCAATATACGGGAGTGTTTGATCGCGCGTTTAAATAAAATTAAAATCACGGATTAGAAGCACGTTCGTTCGTTAATTTTAATTCCGTCGCGTTCGCGAACTATTTTTGAAATTTATATATTAATTAAACTGCGACCAATGCAGTGTAATTGCATTAGAGTTTGTTCGAGTAAAGTTGTATTTTTATCTTTAAACAGTCGCACAGACTGTTCGCGTACTAGAGTCAGTGCATCAATGAAGATTTTAAATTTAGCGCGTTTCGGGATTAAAATAAAGTGTGAAATTTGTTTGTTTCAATAGACTGTGTGCAAAGCAGTCTTTGAATTAGTTGTAGAGTCAGTGAACGGGCGTAAAACAAATTAAAATCAAACGTGAATTAGATTCAGTGTCGTTCGCCGTATAATTAAATTTCGGTTTCGCGATAAGAAACTCATCTATAGTTTCTTATTTTCGTTTATATCGCGTCATTAGATTCACGCGAGATGCATCACCATGGTGCCACTGAGCTTCATCCCATTGGAATGCATTGTAAGTATTCATTTTTATTAACATTTTATTCGTTTTTGTTTGATATGATTTTGGATCATATTACATATAACTTATCATTTTGTTCTATTTTATTTTACAGATATGACGACGGACTTTCTACCTTATCAAAGATGTGAGATGAATTCTTCGATGGATCTTTGATGGATCTCCTTCAATACCAAATCGAGGAACTTTTCGATTGTCAGACTACAATATTTGCTGCGAAGTAGGAGTGTTTTGGAGCCATCGTAGAACTTCTAACAGAGTGAGTCAAAAAATTTAAAGTCCCTCCGGTGCTCAATCATGTCGAGGATGAAAGGTCCTAATCGGCACGAGTTACTGGTTGTAATTATTCCAATAAATTAGTGACGAGCACATAAGTAATTTCTTTTTAGGAATTACTCATGAAAATTGTATATTTTATATTAGTTCAGGATAGGTTTTCTTGTCTCATCAGTTAAATTCATTTAATTAATAATGCATTTAATTAATGGACTTTCTTTTTTATTACGTATTTTGTTCGTAGCTAGTAGTAGTGAAATCGAGCATTAATTTACTCGTTTTTGTCCATAAAAGCATGTAATAAATTTCTTACATGCATTGCTTCGTACTTAGTTTATTTAATCGTGATTAATTTGAATGTATCGATACTTCGATATTATAAATAAATGAGCAAGAAGACAAACTCATTCGCGACGGATAGATTCTAGCAGTTAAGTGGTGGCTCAAAGCCCAGTTCTTTTATTAGAACAGTCAACTTAATGAAAGGAGTCGTCCGAGGTTTTAAAATATATTAAAAGATATTAAAAGATATTAAAAGTTTTTATTTATCAAATAAATTGTAGAGTCTTTAACCGCTTAGATAAATTTTTATGAAAATGTCTTTATTTATTACGTATTTATATGTTATGTATTTATGTGTATTTAATTATATTTTTTAGATCAGGATTTTTAGCTTCTAATATACTAATCTCCCGTTTCTCCCCCCTATACTTTCTGCGTTCTCATCTATGCGTGTGCCGAGGTGCTACTCATATAGGTGAGAAACGGTTAGTATAGGTTCAGTATTAAGTTTTTTCCCTATTGGCGCCTGTCATTGCGCTAGTGATTGCACGACGTACTTTGCACCTGTGTGTGCGTATTAGGTAGGTGCACTGTACATCGTTTCGCAATAAATAATACTGAACATTTTTTAAAGTTATTAAATAAAAATAACTTGTAGAGTCACACGTACGATATGAATTTTTTTATTTTTAATATCGTTTTGCATAGTAGAGTTGCCGCATTTATTTGTGGAAACTTTGATATACTTGTATATTACTAGTATGCACATATACTAGTGTATACTTGTATTTTTGCTTTAGTCATTTATGCAATAATGATTAGCCTTGACAGTCGATTACAGCATTGGTACGTACTCCCATAAGTTTAGAAAACGTGGCTGAACTAGGGTGTCGGAGGTGCCCCGGGGCATGCTCTCTAGTTTAGGCTTTTGCACCCTGGTGGTATGTGTGAGAATCGTGGAGTGAGTGGGTGAGTATGTATGTACGTTTGTTCTTTTTAAATAGTGCGAATATAAAGAAAGGTAGCATACTTAGGTGTGAATKTTTATTTAATTTGTAAGTAGGTAGAGACCGGAGAAGTCGCGCGATTGTAATTTCCACTCAGGAGTGGACAATTTCTTCTCCGGATATTATACAAAGTTTCAGCAATCTTTAGATTCATTTATCATTTAAATATTTCTTKTATTTTTTCCATATATTGCTGACACTCTGTACCGCGAGATATAAATYAGTATCGAACGATTCAAAAGTCTGCGTTTCCTTAAAAATTAATTTTTTTTTGTAAAAGTGAAGATAGCTGAATACGTTGGATACTTACTTAATATTAAGTATATTAACACTTTGCTCTTTAGTAATTCCTATTGAAAATACTTCATTTTTTATATATGTATAGTAAATACAAAGTAGAATAAAGATAAAAGATAAAAGTGGTCGATTAAAAAAGTAAGACTATAAGATTTATTACAAAGTTTCTGCTTTTGTTTGATATTATTTAATTTTTTAAATGCAAAGTGTTAATAATAGGTTYATCGATTAGATCAAATATCTGTTGAGGCATTCGAGTAAATGTTAAAAAAAGCCTCACAACAGCGTTTAAGGCATGAAGAAAGAAGAGGCTAAATGCCGAAGAGGCCCCCACTTAATTGTGGCTGAAGAGGGCAACTACATAGACTATTGAGTTATTTTCAAAGGTTCAACAGCAAGTTCAAACTTTTCGAGAATAGCTCTCTAGTCATATTTTATATTTTATTATATTACTTTTTTGCTCGTCATTAATTTTTAGTTGTAATTGGAGATGATGGACCATTCCATCTCTTTGGGACACCAAATTCGTGTCTATATCGTTCAAAAGATGCATATGTGTTAGTTAGAGTCAAAAATATTAAAATTTTCGTAATATTCAATTTTTAAGTTTAAATAACGTTCGGTAAATATTACACTAATTTCTTTTTTCTTGTTTCGTCTTTAAAATTTGTCATTTTTATCGTATTTTATTAAATTTGCAATTTTTCTTTTCTATATAATGCAGCTTAAAAGTATTTCATAGTAATTAATAGATATTATTTTTTGTAGTAACTTAATATTTGTACTTTTCCTATTTCCCTTTATTTTTATATATTTTATGTAAATGTAAAATCACGCGTTTAAATTTAATTTTATTACAACGGTAAATAGAGATTTGTGATAAAAATAAATAAAAAATTCAGTTGAAAAGTGCATCTGCGAATTGGACGATTTGTATGTTAGGCTATTGTATCACTTGATTGTATGATTAATATAGTTTTCTTTTTGTTACAGGTGATCATCGTTGGAGTTTCTAATATTAGTTCTTTTTGATTAGAACGTTTATAATACTTGGTGTTTTAAATATTATATGTACAATTGCATTTCTGAAGGCAATCACAAAAAATATTGAATATTTTAATTATTATATTATTTTATTCACAATATAGAATCTCATAAAAGAGAAATATTATTTCATATATTTTTAAGATGTACCACAAAGCTTTTTTAGATTTTGTATTTTCAAAATTTAAATATATCGAGTTTGAAATATAATAGAATTTTTATTAATCATCATTAGTATTAAATTTACAATTAATAAAATCGATCTCCTGTTATTGTGTGTGTAGTAATAAATTCAATATTTATCACTACAATAATATTTATTACTAACATGTTTAATCATTGCAAACTTATGTTTCAGATGTATTATTTCAATTGTTACATAGATCTGGTTTGCTTTTTTTAATAAGTATTTAGATAATCATAGAATAAAATTGCATACTTGTATATTGTTGAAAATTCATAAATGCACAAATTGATGATGTAAAATTGACATACTTTGTACATATTCGGGCTTTATATGAAAAAGTTATATCAATTAATTAAATTAGTTTTACTTTATATATTGCACTTTTAAAATTAATGATTAAATAATATTTATTTCAATACTTTGTCGTTAATAATGATATTTAGTGATTTTCGATTAAGAAACTTGATAATAATGGTTGATCTAATGAACGTGAACAGTTCACCTGATTACCAATAGAATCAGGCATAATACACATAGAAAAAAAAGTTGTATAGAATATATATATTCTCGTCACACTCTACTTACTATTGACAAGGGGACAACTATTGTCGTTCGAAAGGGCGTATTAACATTCTTTTTTTCTTCTATATTCTTTTTTTTTCTATTTTACCATCGAAGAACAATTTTATAAGCGGGGATTAACGGGAATTAAAAGGGAAAAAGGTAGGGATAAGATAGGAAAAGTAAATACAATCTTTTCTCGTCTTTGTGGAAAGAAAATATGTAGCAATCAACTTAAAGCTTTTTTCTTATGACGGAAAGGAAAGATTATCAAGGCAGGAAACTGTCCACCTTTTCCTGACTATCTTTATAAACTTTTTCTTGAATAAAATAAAACCTTTAAATTTTTGTAAAATTTTCCGCACGTAATTCTTTCCTCATGTGGATGACATATTCATGCAGAACATCGTGATTGGTATTTACAGGATGATTCCTTTTAAAATAATTATATATATAATTAATAATATATCTCGCGATAATTATATTAATTTTTGGTCCTATAAACTTTGATAGACTTTTTATTCAACGTTCAGCATCCTTTTTAATTACAGTGTCACAGTATACCCAGTATAATAAAAAACTAAAGGTGATCTTTATATTTCTATAAAAAAAAAAAAATAATCAAAATAGAAAAAACTTTATTCAAACGTTTTATGCATCCATCGATACTATACAACTTCAGTTTAAGGTATTTTTTGTATATAACAAACAATTTACAAATAATTCAGATAGGGTACACTTAAATGATTCAATCCATATCAATCTGAATCAACTTGAACATTTCTTAATTGACAGTTTAGTTTAAAAACATCGGTAACATTCAATCATTATTGAAGATCCAATCCGATGGTAGAGTCAAGAAAACAAGTTGGACTGGTCTCGCAGAACATAACGATTCGATCAATTCGTATTTGCATTTAGTCATCTAGTAAAAATATGTGTATACTAATCATACACAGCTCCCACATATTTAATAATTTTCTTTTTCTTCGTTTGTCTGTCTGTCTGTTTCTATCTCTGTTTCTTTTATACGTGGCAAGTTTTTCCTCGCAAAACCCGCGAGAATCATATCGTCCTTGAATAAATTCCATTCGTTCGCGAAGTAGAGCTACCAGTTTTTTAAACGTCGAAGATTTGAATTTCTAGTTTGGCTTATTCGAAATTCTCGTTTTATTTAGAATTACGTGAAAAGTTCTTATCGATAAAGTCGTAACTATCGTAATACTTTCCTCTTTTTTTTTTCTTTCTTTCTATCTCGGTCTGATAACGTGCTCGACGAATCGATACGAAAAGAAAAGAAAGAGAACGTTCAATGTCGCTTACGTATTGTGAAAGGTAAGAAAAATGATTTCATCTAGGAACATCATTATCGATTGCCGGTCGAGAGATCGGTCAAGTCGAAAATTTTCAGTTTAAAAAAAGAACGTACAGTTAGAGCTCTGACTATTGTATGCTTAATTGTTAGTGTTACCGGACAATTTCATGCCCCCCCAGTTGTGTTCTAACCATCCTATTGTGCGAGTCCTTTCAACGTGGAAAAATTCTTTTACTCTTATAACAATGCGTATCTCTATGTGAGAGGGAGACGAATCGAAAGAGTTATTATACATCGAGTTCGACGGATTTCTTCAAAAGGTCAAACGTTTTTTCTTCCTTAAAAATAGAATATCTTTCTTTGATATTATCGCGATCGCGAATATTACTTCGAAATTTTTGAAATTAAAAATATTCTATTGAACTAGTAAATATCATACATAGTTTCCTAATACTTCATATATTTGTATTTTTTATATTTTTTCGTTATATATATATTATATAATTTTGTATTAGTTTGAGAGATGAAATATAATAAATTGATATTTTATTTACGAGTATATATAACACCTAGTCGCGACACATATTTACAATGAATTTGCATGTGAGCATCGACGATGACCTTTCGGCGAGATCCAACATGGTGGTACCAAGAGTAAGACGACGAAGAGGATGATAATGATGATGATGATGATGATGATAGCATTCTGTGAGCTCTCTAAGGCGCATCCTCACCAGTCGACAGCCTATACTCTTGCTCCCATCGTGCTGTGTTACTCAAGATACTTTACTTTCTACATTCCTTGCGAGACAATACCTACATCCACGCAGCCGGTTTGGTATATACTTCACTGTTCATACATACATTCGTACATTCATACAAACATACGTGCAATAAGACAGAATTATCCAGGTCAGAACAGCAAACGAACGGTTCCTGTGTGACTAGACTGGTCCTAGATCAATAGTACTGTTAGATAATATTTTATTTTATTAATATAATTCAATTATATAGCGCTTTTTATATTATTACTAAGATTAATGATCGTGATATAAAATTAACGATCCTTTAATAATATACTTCATCATTATTTTTAATATAAGAATTTTAATATTATGAAACAATATTATTGATTAAAAATATATCGTGTAAAATCACGTTCATTTTAATTGAATTATTTTAATTAATTTCACACAAGTACGAGAGAGCTTCAATCGGTCGATTATATTGAAAAGGAATCAAAGTTTTATACGAAAAAAGTGAAACTCGTATGGATTTCTTTTCTCATTGTATTAAAATGTATAGGATATGTGCAGTGAATGAACTGTGTCGAACCGTTAAAAAAAGACTTTTGATTTTATAAATTAATAATGTAACGTTAGAATAAGTGGTACCTCGTTTTCCCATTTTTTGAAGAGAATAAGAGAGTGCAAATTAGTGGAGTTCGTTTATGCGAGTTTAAACAGTAACCGCCTCCTCATGTAATGAACTCATCGTTGGAATCACCGAGTTGCTCGTCTACCGTGCATTAAAGTCTCCTTCGTTAGTCTCCCTTCATTGTCTAGCTACTAACGTAAAGATGAATGAACGTAAGAATGAATTGTAGACGCGAGAACATAGAAATTAGATCCCGTTTTATTATGACTTTTTTTGTGACGTTTAGTTTCCATTTACATGATACTTTCATTCATTCTTTTTTCCTTTTAGACACAGTAATACAAAATTAATTTTCTATTCAAATCATTTTTATAAAATCATTTATATACGTAGTGAAACATACGTGATTTATAAATGAATTATTTGAAGAAATGAACATCTTTAATTTAATGTTAAAGTGTTAGCTCATTTATTTTTGGATAAAAAAAAAAAAAAAAAAAGAAAAAGGATTAAAATTCGAGTCGAGTTAAGCACACGTAAATTTGAACTACGAAGCGCAAATATCATCGTCGGAGTTAGCACATACTACGTGGGCAGATAATAAAGAGCACTCTTGATAAAATATTCCTGTAAGCATGCGTCGAGTAAAAGGGAAGGACACACACCATATATATGTATGTATTCTACGTAAATACGTATATATAATATATACGTGTTGTAAAAAAATAAACCATTGCTCCACCTACGATCTGAGTTACGCCTACTCTTTCTCGATGCGTTTAATTTTTAATTACGTTTTTAAAATCCTAAGGATTATTTTCTGTTATTAAAAGAAAACGGAAATATACAAGGTTTCAAGAAACAAGAAGTTATAAATATCTTAGCTTACATCATATGATTTTATTCGATACGTACGTAAGTATATAAGTACGAATACTTACGTACATTATTTATGAAAATGAATCCGAATCACGAGAATCGATCACGTCTCATCTTCCAAGATTGTTTTTTTTTCTTTTTATCCGTTTTTTTTCTTTTTTTTTATGTTAGCAAGAAACTGAGGAATAAAATTTACGGTGAATCATCTCTTACTAACCTCGTGTAAAAAATTCCCACAGTTTATTAACTAGAAGTACAGAAGCGTATCCTTACATACACGCTTGGAAAATAGTAATATTATGTACGGGTCGGCGATTTTACAGCGGACATTTTATTTTCTTATGAGTATACTCTCTTTCGTAGTTTACAAAGTACGGGGTTATTCCATGATAGAATAAAATCCCCATTTGCGTAGGCGGAGTGATACCATGTTTATATGTAGGTATATGTAGGTATATATGGTTTATTCGTCGTCCTGTGTGCGCGCGCAGGATTCAACGTGATATTCACGGAAGCCATAAATTAGTAGCAGAATTTTCTTGCTGTTTAAACGAACGTTATACTGTGTGTGCAGTATAGTAAGTACAAACAATAGAACAAGAAGAGCTATTTTGTGTTTTACCTTTTTTATTTTATTTATTTATTTATTTATTTATTTATTTATTTTTCAAGTTATTTTTTCATACGAAATTATACGTAATAAATCGAGATCTCATTCGATATTCTCGATCTTGAATAGAAATAAGAATGAGTAAGATGAATGACGTAATGGAATGTGTTCGTTCTTTTTTTACCTCGTAGGGGATTAATGTTAGAATTGAATGAATGTGAATGAACGAGTAAACGAAGGACGATAAGAGGCGTTGAATCGTAACACGTACGATTTCTTATTTATTTTTTTTTTTTTCTTTCTTTTTTCTGTTTCTCCTGTTTTTTTTTTCTTTTTTTTCCCCAATATTAGCATCAAAATTAGAATCGTATTTTCTCTTTTCTCTTTCTTTTTAGATTTCGATGCAAATGAGAGAGGCCAAGTCATCATAATAAATTCCATACATATTATTTCCTTTTTCTTTTCTAATGTATTACCCGGAAATATCAAATGTGTTATATAGAGACACGTTACGGAGAAACAATGCGAAGATTATAAGAATCAATGTGAGTATATAATATAAGCATGATCATTCGAATAAATAAAACATCGATCACGTGATGTCGTATATCTTGTATCCAAGCTTCCAGTCGCATTAATGTACGAATTCCTTATGGTGATCCAGGCAAAACGTTCGTTAGGATATAATAATAATAATAATAATAATAATAATAATAATAATGATAATAATAATAATAATAATAAAGAAAAGGAAGGAAATAAAAAAAGGAATTAAACGAGAACTAAACGCGACCAGCAACAACGGCCTTGCGCTCACCACCAAGAAGGCACCTTTCTCGTTTCCTCGGCTAATGGTCATGGACGGTTTTATTTAATGGCGGACGTTATGAAAACTCCTTAGTTTTAAAACACGCAGGATTGTTTATTCGAGCGAGTCCTTTTTCTAATTTCTTCCGAATTTTTTCCTTTTTCTAGTTTTCTTTTTCTTTTTCTTTTTTGTTTTATATAAACGATTAAAAATATTTGATACTTCTAAATATTTCGTTAACGATATACTTTCGTCTAACGCAGGTGTATAACGGTAAAAATCGAGTAATTAGTAATTATATAATTTTTGTAAGGACGTAATTTTGATACGTAGTAGTCACGCTTGCACGACGCTTGCTTGGAAATAGGTAAATTTGTTTGAATAGTATGTTGGATAAATTATGGTTATTACGAGGCACAAGTCGAGTGTGTTAAGACGTTAGAAAAAGAAAAAAAAAAAAAAAAAAAGAAATAGAAGAACAAAATGTTGATCAAAAGTGTTCGTAAATGTACATGTGCGACGACCAATAAGGCAGTCACTCTGCGTGCGAGACCGTCTAAAGCAAATACCGAGAAAAATCATTATGCGGAGCACGATACCCTCTCTTTCTTTCTTTCTTTCTTTCTTTCTTTATTTCTTTCATTCTATCCTTTCTTTTTATCTCTCTTTTAGACGATATTACACGCCCACTTGGACATTCAAATGCACGACTCGAGAAAAGTATTCTCTCTCTCCTTCTCGCGCTATATTTAGCATCATTTTACATTAACATTTTTTTTTTTCTTTTTTTTGTTTTTTTTTTTTTTTTTATCATACTTCGTTAGTGAACACACACTTACGCAAGTTCATTAAAATAATTGAAAATTCATTAGGAAATCTTTAAGAAAATGTTTATATCGAAAGCTTATTTATTATTTCTTTCTTAGCTTGCGTAATCGACTAACTGAAATCTAACATTTTATATCTAATCTATTGATCCAACAACTCGAATTAAATCTAAGTTTGTAATTAATTTGTACAAAAAAATCTGCTAGATATAGTAATTAAATGTATATTGAAGAAGTTAGACATCGCGTGGAAAGTGCCGCTTTTCATTCCTTCGCAAAATTCCTTAGCGCCTTCCTCCTTATTGAAAGGAGGAACTAGAAATGCCGAAATGGTCAGGCACGAATGCGTAACGACTATTACTATTTATTTCTTTCTCTCTTTCTTTCTTTCTTTCTTTCTTTCTTTTTTTCTTTCTTTATTATTCTTTTAGTAAGAGGTAATTTATTTTATGCGCATATACGTTAGATCGAAAGGAGCGAAGGCGTTTTCGAAATGTGTGTGTGCAGCGTGTTGTAGGAGAGGAGAGACGGAAACTCGTTCTGGCAAGAATCGATAACTCCCCGATCGATTTATTATTCGGAACCAGTTCTACCACATATTTCTCTATTAACTTATCGTCCAATTAAAATGTAACGAAAATTAGCTTACCGAACGAGAGCTTTCAAACTTTGTACGAATCGTATTCGAGATAACGCGTGCAATTACTAAATTACTGATCGTTCCTTTATTTTTTATGCTTTTTCTTATTGTTAAAACAATAATAATAATAATAATAATAATAATAATAATAATAATAAGAATGGAATAATAAGACAGAATTAATAAGAAGTCTCATTAACGCATACCTCACGTTTTAGAATTACCCTTTTTCTAATTAAAAGTATATGTAATAGGGGAAAATATATACACACTGAGTAATACAGATATAATTGATTTCTAACGTAATCGCGACTGGAATTCACGGATGTTACGACGGGGTAGGAGGGTATTACGAAGCACCATGCAATTCTTTTAATCGTATACGAAATTATTTACCTTTTTTTTTTTTTTCTCTTTTTATAAAGACTAGATTTTCTTATGTTAATTTTTATCACATATAAATACGTATACGAATACATATAATACATATATATATATATATATATATCCACGTATCCATATATATATATATATATATGGATACGTGGATCATTTTACGTGTTACTTTCAAGGTGACACACGTAATCGACTCCTTTCGATGTTTCTCTCGATAATCGCAAGATCGATCATGGGAATCTTCATATTTGAATGATGCATCTCTTGTGTGTGCATCCGATTATAATAGTTTAGATAAGTTTTTTTTTTTGTAAACGAATTTTCGTCTTGGTAGATCCATCCTCGAAAGTCGTCACGGCGGATACGGTCCAGGCCGGATCGGTTTGATTAGAAAGTAGGACAGACAGGCTTGCAACGGCAGAAACGGCAGCTCGTGCTACAGCCTTCGGGCTCTTTTGCCAACCCACACTTACGTAAGGACTCCTTTGCACGCCTTTCGACTATCTACAAACGCACTAACACATATTACGTTGAAATATGTATATAAATATTGCAAGAAAACGTGTTCTTTCGCATCTTTCTCTCTGTGACTGATTTTTTCATTTTCATAAATATTTATATTATTTTTTTGTAAATTTTTTTTTTTTATTATCGATGTAACATATGTCGGTATTTAATCAATTTTCTTATTTACACATATAGTGATAGATAATTATTAATGTTTTATACATTAATTTATTTTGAATTTATATATATATATATATAATGTTAGTAATTGTTTATCATCATAATTTAATTAATTAAATTATGTAATATATATTATAGTTAATTATAGTTAAATTATTAAATTTGTTTCTAGTTATACAAGTTAATATTTGTAAAAAAAAAAGAGTGTACAAAATGTTTCGTTGTTTCTCTCTTTGAGGTAACATGGTATCACGCGAGTTTCGTGTACGCTACGGAAGAAGGAAAAAGAATACGAGAGTTAACGATATTCCTTTCAATATATATATATATATATATATAAGCTTCTTAGTAAGTTTTTGGTTATTCAACAACTAGGATTACGTTGTTATACATATATTTTTTTTAAGATATACCGATCGATCGGGGTATGCTTGTTGAATAATTTATCATTATTTTTGTAGGATTTTCAATTACCGTTCGTTATGTTCATTTTTGTAATAATAATAATAGTAATAATAATAATAATCCTATCGTATTAAACACGGAGACAAAGAAGAAACGAAAAAGTACGATTGATTCCATCGTTCAAATACCATAATACATTACGTAATGGAGAAATCATTTTTAAAGCAAACTATAGATAAATTACCACACTATCGATCGCTACGTGTATGGCATTATCTTCTCCTTAAATTAACAACTAATATTTGTTGTAAGCATCTCTCAATAGAAATTTTAATTCCTTTCTACGAAATGCGTTTAAATTTTGATTATACTCTTTAGACGTTCATTTATTTCGATATATTTTAAAAGAATAAAACAAATCAATCATAATTGTGTCAATTTTGTTTAAATTTTTGTTTTTAAGCGCTACTAATAAATTTATTCGAAATTATACGACAAGAAGTTTTTTCATCGGAATCGTTTACTTATGTTAGTGAAAATTATTTTTAAATATTTTTTGTGTAGATAGAGATATATATGTATTGTAATATAAATTATATAATATATATGTAATATAATATAAATTACTAAAGTACAAAATGTTATTTCTTCATAAAAATAAATCAAAATACAAATCCTTACATCTGTATTTCGTAAAAACATAAAAAATAATATTGATACTACGTGTTTTTTTTCTCATAGTTCGAGATCGTTTAGTATAAAATTCAGGATAAATTAAATCTATTACAAAAATATATAAGAAGATTATCAAACAGTGTTATTTCTCGATGGTCTTCTAAAGTCATTCGACTCTGAACCGGCAATACTACGGCATTAATGATCTACGCCCAAGTACCGCATTCTGCATTCAAGTTATACGTGCAAGTGTATGCGAGAGGCTTGACGGACGTGGAATTTAATTTAATAGCCATAAACGGTCGCGCGAGTGAGCGACACCGGTACCGGGGACTTTGTGAAATGAAAGTGCGGCTTGTCGTTGAATCAACGAGAGAGAGAGGGTAAATGAGGAAAGATAAAGATAAGGATAGAGAGAGAGATAGAATGAGATAGAGAGAGAAAGAGAGAGAGAGAGAGAGAGAGAGAGAGAGAGAGTCGGAAAAGAAAGAGAGAAAGAAAGAAAGAAAGAAAGAAAGAGAGAGAACGACCTTGTAGACAAGTCTTAACACACCTAGGCGCGGCTGTCTCTTGGAAGATCATTTCGATTTCTTTTGAATAATGTACGCCTCGATTATTCAGACTTTCGAGAGAACGATAGTTGGAAAGATTGAAAGGGATCGCGCTTTCAAGATCAAAAAGCATGCTACCTTCTCCCTTCTTCTTATTTCTTTTCTTCTTCTTCTTTTTCTTTTTCTTTTTCTTCTTCTCGGTTACGTTAGGTATCGGATAAGGTAATTGTTAATTTTATTTCTTTTTCTAATCTCAACTGCAGATAAATCTTTAATTTCATCATAAAAAAACATAGAGAGAACGTTGAAGAAAAAAAGGGTAGCGGGGGGGGGTGTTCCTAAATAGATAAGTTAAGAATTTGACACGACCTTGAAATAGTTTCGTCATGGTTGAAATTACTAAACGATCCGAAACGTTAACGTAGTAAAACAGGTTGCTGGTACATGATGATTCTTATATGCTCTCTTCCGTTTTATTATTATTATTATTATTATTTTTTTCATGTTTTTCTTACAAATGGGCTTCAATTTACTTGGAGAACCGTTCGATCTTCTTCTAAGATATTCCTTCCTGTTCCCAGGACATACGATCGTAATATTGATGGTCGCGCAGATGGTTAAACCGATTAGATTTTATTTCGTTCGAATTTGTCGATTTGATCGATCTCAAAACGGTAATAATAATAATAATAATAATAATAGTAAGAATATATGATGGAAGCTAGGTCGTACTACTTGTTAAAGTTCGACGTTGATATATAGCGTTGATTTCTTTGTAACGGTTTCATCTTTCCTCATCCGTGTCCTTTCGTGTTTCACGGAAGTGTTTTTTTTGTTTTTTTTTTTTTTCAACATTTCAGATTCGTTTTTCTTTTTGTATTTGTTTTTTTTCCTTTCAATTATTTAGTTTACTTAGGATAGACAACACGAAGGTCATTCTCTTTCCTAAACGTTCCTCAATTGAAAGTGAAACTGTTTCGTGGTCCAGTACAAATCTTTTAGTATCCTTTCGAATTCTGACCTTTCCCTTTCTGACTGTGGTCACCGTTCGAAGAACAAATCTTTATATCCGTTAGAAGGTTTATAATATTCTTTCTTTGTCATTTAACAAATAAAATTCATTTCTAGTCTTATACGAGATACTTTCTCAATTATATTATTTTTTAATTATAAATTTTGACGTTGTTTTTTTTTTTTTTTTGTTTTTTTCATAATAAAATTCTAACGAATTTTATATTCTTGTGATTTTCGCATTTTTTAAATATTAAAGAATTTCTATTGTTCACGATAGACAACACACATTTACGTAAAGCATAATATCAACGAATGAGTTTGATATTTACTACGTTGACAAATCGATGCAGTCGGAAGTAATTAGCATAACATTGATGTCCATTGTTCATCGTCGAAACCGGATCTCCTTCTCGACGTTGTTATATTCAGAAAAGAACAACTATGTTTGTGCATTGTTGAACAATCAAGTTTGTTTCTCCAGTTCGATTCTTAAGTTTCCTTGAAAATAACGTTGATGTATTATTGGAAAACAACTGATAATGATATTAATTAAACATAATCATAATTAATTTGAAAAGATAATAAATGGAAATGTGTGATAAATTCTTTCTTTTTTTCTTTTCTTTTTTTTTCAGGAAATACGTGATCAATTATAATATAAGGGATATGCTTGTAGAATTCATAGATCATTACGAAATAAAATAGAAACCTTGTGAAATGAGCCGATATACAAATAATACATATATAGATATTATTTATTGAAATTAAGTAATTAATTGTGGTGAAATTAATTCCTTATCTCGGGCGTGACTTAATTAAGACGAATAGTTAATTCAATGGTAAATTAGTTCTTCCTTAGGTTAGGTTCTTACGTGAATCTTCTTCGAAGGAAAGAACTTTAACGAACGTTGTTGCTCGACGAACCGTGAATTATGAAGTATCGAATCGAAAGGTTTCACGATGAAGAAATATCGATACACGAGGTTGAACGAGATCGAATCGATATACGATCAGGTTTATAGGAAGGGTGGCACAAGTGCTTTTACTGTGTTTCGAATTTATATACGAGATTGTCTGTACTGTCTGTTGGAAGAACAACATCCGTCGTTCTTTTTCACTTTTCGAAGTAAGTAGAAAGTTTCAAGAATCGAAACTTCTTATATGTGTACGTGTGTGTATTTCTATATACATACATTTATACATATCCAGATATGTGTATACGTGTTTCAACGTATCGATCCGCGTACGTTATATATTAAAGAAATAATTACACAGGGACGATCGCAAGCAAGACTTCACGAATTCTCAATTAAGATTTCTCCTTGAGAAAATATTTTTCGTCTGTTCTTCCGCCTTTCTTCTTTGGGTTCATCCTTTCTCTGATTAATTCTGTTTTTTTTTTCCTTTTTTTTTTTTTTTTTTTTTTCCATTCTTAAAAGAGAAATTTAAAAAGTATTTATTTATATATGTCGATAATTTATTAAATTATATATATAATACCGATTAATTAGTTAGAGAAAGAAAAGAAAAAAAAATATATATTCTACAGAGAAGTGCTAAAATTGGATTGAATTCTTCGGAGCAATGGAAGGAAACTGTAACGTTAGCTTTGTTGTTAGGTAGGTAGCTGCATGCCTGAAGTTGATCGGACATTGCCTGTAAGTGAAAGTGTCGCTGGTCGAGTTGGTCATACGTTTAGATATATCTGTACAAATGTGTATACGTACTAATACATAGATAAACACGTGCGCCAGTCTTGAGCAATATTTAACCCTATCGACGACGATTGCAATTAATCAAATTTTTTAATTACACGCCGCCAATCCTAATCACACAATACGTTTAATCACAATAGTTCTAATTAATCAACGTAAATAATCGTAGGAACTAATTCGTTCATTTGTTTTTTAATTACGAAATACAATCGTTGACAAATTAATCCGTAGATAAATTCTTTTTTCATTTCATCTTCAATCAATTTGATTAATTAACTAATGTTAAATAATCCCTTGTGGTTTATAATTAATCGCAGGTAATAAATATTTCGATATTGTAATCATTAATAGAATTAAATATTGCTCAAGATTGCTGATACATAGAAAGCAAAAAGCTACTTGGAAATACGTAGACATTAAATCTGGCCATACCAGGCTTCCAATCGTATCCATGTATGTATATATATATATATATATATATATATATATTTACGTATATATAGACTATTGAATATATCGAGTATTTCTATTCCTGTTTTCACGTTCCAACGTTCAAAGGATATATATCGTGTGTCGCGAATACGCAAGTCAGAAAAAATCATTGGTAGAACGAACGAAGTTTACTTGTATATAAAGCATGTAAGTATATATCTATATGTATATTGTTATATACATAAAATACAAGTATCATCTCGTGTTCACGATGCGGGACGTTTAGCCGAAGGAGTATCGATGATCGTCTTGAAAACAGGACTCTCCGATGATCTAACGTTTATTCGATACAAGATTACCCGAGGATCTTTTATACACTACCAACCAAAAGTTTGGAATATCAACATGTAAATTTTGAGTGTGTGTGTGTGTGTGTGAAACAAGATATTTATAAGAAAAAAATAAAGAAATGCCTTTAGCACATAACCGAGGTAGATTTAATTTAAAGAAAATTAAACAAGAATTGACTTTAAAGACATTAAACAAGAAATGACTTTATTTTTCTTTCAATTGCTTTTTCATTAAAAAAGTCACTTTAATTTTGAACAATAGTGTCTGACATATTCTAAGCATCTTGATATATATATATATTTGAATATTTTTCAACGAGTGATTTTTGAAACTTTTAGTTGATAGTATGTGTATTAGTAATTCTACAAGATTGTGCATTTCTTACGATAGGAAAGATACCTTCTTCCACTTTGAAATAGGAAATAACACGATAGCTTAATAAGCTTGTATTCCTTTTAAAGAGAGTATATCTACTCGTAAGAGGAGAAATTTTTGTCAAACATCTTTTTTTTTTTTTTCTCTCTCTCTAAGGATTTTCTCAATAAAATTTATATAAGGGAAAAAGAGAAAGAGACACGGAGCAATTTCATGGTCACTTTTCAATGATTTTCTACCACCCGTTATAAATGGATCGTGTGGAACGTTGAAGGTGCAGGAACTCGTCCAATGAACGATCCTCTCTACTCCATGAGATGTCTACTTATCGTCCTGAACATGCGGGTAATAACGGTTACTCGGAAGCTCGTTTCTGTAAGAGTTACGGTTACTCTCAAAGATTTAGAGTAGGTCACCAAAATATTCGTGGGATTTTCAAAGATTTCGATCAATATAATATAACATTTGTTTATATTTGGAAATATTTTAATTGACGAATTGGAATTCGGAATTGTCCGAATATTATATAATTTAATATTTTAAAATATAATTTAGATCCAAATGTCTGATTGATAATCAAATCCTGTAAAATATAATAATTAGACTTTTCGTTGTTTCAGTATCGTTTCAGGATCTTTAAAATATTTCAATCAATGCGTAAAAATATCTGCATATATATATACAAAAATTATAATTATAATATATATATACAAAAATTAAATTAAAAAAACATGAAATAATTTTGTACAATAATTTTTTATTTTTAATATAAAAATTATTTAGGATCTTATATGTTAGAACGTAGATCAAAAAATTCGTAGATAAATAAATCTTAAGAATAAATTTCTGTTGTCGTACTGTAAAGGATATATGTGAAAACTTCCTATTGATTTCAATAATAGCCGGTTTTGAAGTATAAGAAACTTATGAGAGAAAGAGATACTTTCGATCGAGTTTGTCGAGGGAATGAGGGAGCTTACGGTTACGGAGAAAGTTCTTCGTGGCGGCCTTAAAGGAATCTTCGCGGCATCGTCAAGGACGACTTCGTCGACACAACCAACCACAAACGATTCTTGTCCGCGGAAAGGTTAAACATAATTAGTTTGATCGACTAGCGAGCAAGTAATCGGCGCTATTTCATTTCATTTAGATTCTGATTTAAAGAAAAAAAAAAAAAACCGGTGCCAATGACGGAAAATGAAATTTAATAAGCTGTTTATAATTGACTCATTTAACTAACTGTCATTTAGATTTATCTCTGTTTACATATTTATATTATATTATTTCTGATTTAAGCGTCCAATTGTATCATTTCTGCAAAACCGGAAGAGAAGATCGTCAAAGCGTGTTAGAGTGAACAAATGAATAAATATAATGCACCGACAAGCACACTGTCCTATCGTTGATTATTATGTTTACGACGACCATAGGGAAAATTCAATTAGTTTTAAAGGAAATGACGAAAAAAGAAAAAAGAGAGAATGAATTGCAATCGGGTTAATGAGGAGAAATTATTTGGATTATTATTTAAATATTTGTTAGTGTTTATATATAATATAAATTAGATTATTCGAAATTATATATATATATATATATTGCATAAACTTCATATTTTACTTTTTATAATTAGCAAGTATTATTTTTTAGAAGATTAGAGATTAACTATCATATTTGATTCATAAATGTCCTACCCTTTTAATATTTAAATTTGCTTAATAAGATACTTTATAAACCATTTCGAGAAATAAATTACTTGAAGTACAGGGGGGGGGGCATATGTACATCTGTAATTAAATACTTCAATAATTTATAATTTTATGTTATATTCATTTAATAATGAAAATAAATTAACTTCACATGAAATTGAATAGGAAAATAATTTTTTAATTCTATGCTTCATAAAGTTTATTAACGCGATTAGGTTTAAATAGAAATCAATAATCGAATCCTTTTATGATGACTTATTATTATTGAGGAAATAATAATGAAAATTCGTTAAAGCAAATGCCAAGCAAGGAATAAATCGACGATGATGACGAAAAAGAAGAAACGAGTGATATGTTACGCGTATACGTTCGGTGAAAGCTAAATACCGGCTTAAGGACGCCTCGCCAATATCACCAAGGCCGTTTTCCCTCCGAGTCTTTCGAAGATTCCTTCGTCATCGTCATCATCATCATCATCTTTTTCTTTTTATTCGTCGTAGTCTTCATATTCGTATTCGAGTGGTTAACCTAATTAGCGATTTCCGTGTGATCTGGCTCAGGATTGCGCTATCATTCGAGTTGCATCGTGATCTAAGAAACATGACGGTAAAAGGAAAAACGAAAGAGTAAAATGTAAAATAAAGAGAAGAAAGATGTATAAAGATGTACATAACGGTTGAACTCGAATATTTCGAGCGCAATTAATTGGACACTTTAAGATCGTTACAGGATGAAGTATATCTTTCTCATATACTTTATCGTTCAATTATTGTGTGTATATATATAATAATAACTTATAATTAAATTGTGAATATAATTTATAATGTATCTCAGCTGTTCATTTATTAAATTGATTAACTCCACAAAATAAAACTAGTAAAGAATATCGATAAATTTATATAAATTATCAGAGCATTTTTTATAGTATTTAGTGTGGTGCCTAATTATTAAGGAAATTTATTTTAAATATATTGTTCACCCCTAAATGTAGGTATATATCATTATTATTAATATGAATACTTTGGTACTAAAATTTGTAAGAAATTCTAAAAATGAAGTTAATCATTTGTTCCTACGAAATTCATATCAATTTAAAAATTACGAGATAACATGTTTGTTATAGTTAAATTTCTAAGAAATTGTATATATTTGGCATATCAAATTTTGAGAATAGTTGTCTATTAATAGAAATGCATTTATCGGTATTATTTACAAGTGGAGTAATCAATATTACATTCGAATGAAATAGAAAAAAAAAATATCAAATGACAGTAGGACACGTACCAATCGTTTGTTAACCATAACGGCTTGACAACGTAACAGAACGAATCTAACTGTCCAAGTGCCATTTCGAGAACGGTGAACGTCCGTTCGATCGTTGTCTGGTTGTAATGCGATAAGTAGTGTCTAGTATTTGTTGTCAAACTATCTTAAACAGGAAGTTCTTTCTGGAATTCGAACTGGCTATGCAGTGATCGAAGAAATTGGGCCAGATCGGAGTCTGGGGTTGGTGAACGCGAAAGTTGGGAAATCGACGTCTCGAATCAGCGAGAGAGAAATAGAAAAAAAATGTATAGAACTTTCGTCAAATTCTTTTGGTTTTCCCTTTAAACGACAAACATGGTCATTATCTTTTATTTTCTTTTCTATTTTCATTATCGACTTTGTTCGAATGGAAAAATTAACATCCACCTTGCTTGCTTGTTTGCTTGCTTTTCACCAATAACCTAAAAGCAAGCTACAAAACCTCGATCAAAACTTAAGGTGAGAGTTCGAACACAACGTGAAATACTTTTAAAGGAAATTATTCCTACATTGATATATAAAGAGAAAGAGAAATTTGAACATAGACGATAAACAAGTTTGCCTTTTTTTTTCTCTTACTTGTTTTTTTTTTTTTTTCTTCGACGCTTTGACGTTGACGATGATTATAGTCGAATTCGGTCATAACGCTTCTCGAAAGTGTTTGTTTTCTTCGTTTTTTTTTTCTTTTTTTATTATATATATTTTTCTTCTCTTCTCTTTTATCATTATTTTTTTTTTTTTTTTTAATTTCAAGGCAAAAGTCTACAATAATATATGTGAAACCGGTCCGAATCGAAATCGATGAAACGGTGAACGGATTAAGTGATTGCTATGATTAAAAAAAAAGTCATAGTCTGTCGAAGATTGTCATCAGACAATGTAACTATTATTCTGAGCAATAAACCGAACCTGTATAATATCTATCGAAAATACCACATTCTTATTATATAGCATACGTCGTTGAAAGTAGTGATACTGGTGGTTGGTCTTGCTTGTAGAAACTAAAATGAAAGCTGTTGCTGTTGCTGCTGCTGTTGCTGCTTACCGTTGATGGAGACGCGTAAGAAGCGAATCTCGCATTTTACGGTATTCCCTATCTCCTCTACTCCTCGTGGACATTTATATCACTCCGCTAAGATAGAAAGAAACAGAAAAAGAGAGAAAAAGAGAGAGAGAGAGAGAGAGAGAGAGAGAGAGAGAGAGAGATTAAAACTGGTTTTTCAACAGCTTAGAAATCCCGGGAGAGTCAGAAGAGAATGAATCGATCGATCTCGATCCTACTGATATTATCTCTTTCTCCCACTTTTTATGTTTTAAGATCGAGGCGAAAGGAGACACCTGTGTGACCACATTTGTGCACACGCGTGACCAACTCTGTGGATCATCGTAAAAGAGAATGATCAAAATAAAAAGAAATAGAGAAAGAGAAAAGTATCCTTTAAATATCACGAATATGTGAATGATTTAGATAATTATTAAGATTAAGAGTGTAAGATAAAATAATATATTTGTGATTTATTCCTTTATATTTTGTTGTTATCATGTTAAAGAAATATCATTTAAAGAAATAAGAATCTTTTAACAGTAATTCCTATCGACCTTTCGTGTATACTTCATATTGAATAAGATTTTAGCTAATTGAATGGTGAACAATATATTTTCTTTTATTTAGAAATGAATAATATACATTTTATGGGGTGTTTTGAGAGGATTTTTTGTGTACAAATTACAGAATGCGGTGTGATAGGTTTAGTGTTAAATATCAGTAATATAAATGACATTTAAATTTTTGAAATCAGTCTAAAATTGTAATTATTAATTTATGTATTTTTTGTCTTCAACGATTAGTGATTAATCGTTGTTACGTTAGAGAAATATCGTTGAAAGAAATATCGACGAAATACGAGAGAAAGGCACGACGAATGACCCAAATAATTGTCTCTTTCTTTTTCTCTCTCTCTCTCTCTCTCTTTCTTTTTTCTTGAAGTCGATATCCGTACGGAAGAGAGTGCTGACAAGCTCGTGGCCGTGAGCAAGGAAAAAGTCCTGTTATGTTGGTACCGATATGTTAATTCAAAAGTAATAAGGTATTTAGCGAGGCCTCCTTCTCGATCTGGTCCCTTGAAGGCAACGAGGTAATTCAACGATTACTCGGTCAGAGGTGTGTTAGACGAATTTTAAATGGTGAAAGTTTTACAGGAACACGAAATAATGTTTGATCAAACGGTCCCGACAAACAAAATTTCATCTAGCGATTAATATTATATATTTCGCGTTCGTTAGAATAATAAAATGATTTGAAATTTACATTTCAAACTTCTTACATAAAAAAGAAAAAAAAAAAAGGAAAACATAATAAAACGTCAGGATACGTTAGACGAATTTCAATGAGTGAAAGTTTATTAACGGGAATTCGAAATATTTGCAATCATAAATTCGATTAATATTTCTTACGTTCAAATAAACGGACACTCATTTAAAATCCTATTTCAATATTATCGAGATTTTCATTGAAAATGAAAATAATAAAATGATGAAAAATATATTGAATAAAAAAAATAAGATAACATACAACAAATATCCAATTAGAAATGATAATAATCTTGATCTCGGAATATATTATGTTCATTTTCTTGATCTTTAAAGATTGTTTACAAGTTATGTGTCTCGTGGCAATGGGGACCCACAAAGTTCTTGGTGCCCCACGATGCGTGCATGCATCTATAGCCGGTTCGACTGCATTTCACGACGGCGGCGGCGGTGGCGGCGGCGATGGTGGTTATACACACAAACACACACACACGTGCACAGGTGATTGCACAAACACAGATAAATACACATGCAAACGAGGAGGAGAGGCAATGTGGCCCGTTGCAAGCTTCTACACGACAATCTCTAAGCGTTCGTGTCAAGTGCTACTAATACACTCTTATTTCGATTCCTATCCACTTCTGCGAGACCTCAAATGTAAAAGCGCATGAAAACGATTGGCTTGCTTCGTAATACGAAGTGAGAAAGAGAAAGAGGTGAGAGAGAGAGAGAGAGAGAGAGAGAGAGAGAGATCTCTTTCGATTACAACGAATCACGATTTTGTGCCATTCGAGTTTCATCCTGTTTAAACACACGATGTTTAAATATATTATATTTTATATAGGAGATCTCTCGTATTAATTTTTATTAACAATTTTGATATATACTTAAAAATTATTTTCTTTTTTTTTTTAATTATTAATTATCTCATATTTATTTTTACGATATATTTAATTAATTATTTCATTATAAATACGAAGAAGAAAAAATATGTAGACTTTTCAAGTTTTTATTTTTTTTATTTTGTTTTTAGTTTTTTTATTTTTTATCTTTTTATTGTTTGCTTTTTAAAACAAAACCGTACTTAAAAAGGGACATTATATACGCCATACGTTAATAAATACAACGACGTGATTTACATCCCGATGTTTATTCTCTTTTTGAAAAATATAAAAAGAATATATGTTGGGTTGTTGGAGCTTGTTGCGGAGACTTAAAGTCAGTGGATACTTAAAAGACTTTTAAAATTCTACCATGAATTCATTCGCCCACATATATGCATGTATTTTCTACTACGTAAAAGAAACGTTTTCTCTCCTTGCTGCTTTTACCCCAAGAGAATTCAAACTCTAAGAAGTTACGTTAGTTCCCTTTCGGCCTTCCTTCCCGGACACGCTTGGAATCACAATTTCAAATATTCTAACCGATCATATATATGTCTATTATGTCTTTCTTGTATTTTATTACACCTAACAAATTTTTCTTTTCTTTTTCTTTTTTTTGTCGTGAAAATTTTACTAAAACGTTTCAGTTATTCTATTTACGTTTATAAATATCAATACGAGAGTAAACATAATTTTATTAAATCGTCAGTGAATACTATTCCAAACAATTGTATCTTTTTAAGTTTACTGTTAACAAATTATTTATTTTAGAATTTTATTAAAAAAAACAAACAAAAAAAAATACACAAGTAAAGAAAAAAGAATGGATATTTTAAAAGAATAGTTGCATTCTTTATATATTAAGTGTTGTTTGTACAAATTAAATGTTATATTAAACTCGATAACAAAGCTAAAAAATGATTGATACAAAATAATTTAATTTGTTGATTAAACGAAAAAAAAAAGAAAAATTGTAAAATAGAAACGCTGACGTAGGATAAAAATCAAGACTTGTCACATTCGTTGCGCAACGTTATTTCTTCCATATGGTGTTAGGTGTTAGGCAAAGGCACCCACGACGGAAACTCGTCTGAAAGATATCATCGATTTTTCTCAATCTCGATTATATTCTAGACTCGTTAACTATCCTAGAAATGTAAGATTGTATCGCTTTGTAATTTAACGCGAATATGTTGCTCACAAGGCAAAAAGTTGCACTACTTATGAATCAGTTAGATATAGTTTTTCTGCAGAGCATTCAAATCACTGGTCAGTGTTCTTAAAAGTATTCCTTCTCTTTCTTCTATTCCTTTATTATTATTATTATTATTAAACAATTAAAAATCTCCCTCTCATTGCGATGAAAAAATTAAGAAAAATAATAATTAATTTATTCATTAAAAGCACCTATAGAAATTTAATTTATCTGAGTATTTTCATCTGACGTTAATACTGTTGTAAATATATTTATATTTATAGGTTTTTGGTATTTATTATAAATAAAAATATAGCATAACAATATTAATATTTTTTGCATTTTATTTTGTAAATATTCTAAATGTAAATTACTGTTTAAATCTTTATTTAATATTGATAATAATTGCTAACGTTTCGATTTAATATAGATAATGGTTACACATGTGCAAAACATATGTAAAAAATGTTAAAAATGAGGGTCCTAGTAAAACAACTTTCTGGGACTTTTCAGTGTCAGAAAAATATTCTATTTTTTGGAAATTGGTTCGAAAGAAAATTAAATACAAAAGAAAAACTTCTAAAATCTTGAAAAATAATAGTAAAGGAAAATATTGGAAGAAACGTGTTACTTATCATATTACTACCAAAACTTGGGACTGATTTTCTGGGTCAGACATTAACCAGACCCTCCCATAAATTAGAAGAAAACTCTTGAAGATATTTTTTTTTAAATTCTATACTGTGCCTTTTTTCCTAATTATTTATGAAACAAATTTAAAATTAACGAAAGATTTTTTATTAACTTCAATCCCTGTAAAAAATCATATCCAACCCCTGCAAATGTAATTTTATAATAAAAAAACAGTTTCAACTTTTACATTAAACAAAAAATTAAATTTGTGAAAAGAAAATATAATTGAAACATTAGCTGGAAAAATGATTAAACTGTTCAAAAAAATGTGCAATAATTGGATAGACGCGTAAAATATTAATTAAGACGAATAAAACATTACATTATGAAAAATACCAAGGATAATCTAATATTATGTTTAAAGTCGTGTTTCAAAATATACAATTATTAGATAAGATTGTTCGCGAAAATAATAATTTTTTTAAATAAAATTTAATATAATAAATTAATATATTTTGTGTGTTTTAAATTATACTAAAAATAATAAATATTTGATGATCATGTAGGAAATTGAATTGACAACAAAAAAGAAATCGATTAAAAATCAATAAAAAAATCAAACAATTGTTTGCAATTTATTAAAAAAGAATGAATTTCATTTCTATCATCAGTTGTATTCTCGGAAACACGTCTATCATTTGTCATTCGTGTTTTACGTAAAAATTCAACCACATCGAAAAGAAATAATCAAATAAAATTCAATCAAGTATCATTTCATAATATTATCTCTTATTTACCCGCCATAACACTAATTCACTGAGCATATTATGAATATATCTTACCTAGCAACGGAAATCATCATCAACAACAGATATAATATAATAATAGTATTTAACGAACATAGAATAGATCGATCGTTATAGAAGAGAAAAAAAAAGAAAAAGAAAAAACTCACCCTCGGCGTCGTTCTTAGATCCCCATGGCACTGAATACACTGACAAGCACAATTTTTGATCCTCGGTTTGCACGATAGATTGATAGATATATAGATGATCCCCTTCCCTTTTTCAAATCCTCTTTAAGGATTATCGATCATTCGTTATTGCACACTCGCGCCTTTTATTGTTTTTCTTTTAAATCTATTTATTAAAAACGGTACGATAAAAATATACCCCAAGGAAAAAAAAGAAAATAAACAAACGAGCGTATCCAACAACAACAAAAAATAAATTGTATTAAAATAAAATCTAAAGATAAAATTATAGAAAAATGAGAGAAAAATAGAAAAAGAATAATTAAAAAGATAGAAAAAGAAAGAAAGATTAAGAGAAAGAGAGATGTTATTTTTCACACGGCACCGGCCGATTCCGGTGAGGACGATTCCGCGGCCTTTTCCTTCTTAACGAATCGAAGCGAACGTTGGGTCTTTCTCGACTAGCTGACCGCACGACTGGGGCAAAGGACCCCGCGGGCCTGCGCGCCTGCGCGTCTCTTCACCACAAAGCGTCCCCCCTCCGAGAAGCCCCTGATCCCCAAAGCCCCGTCCGTCAGTCCCTCTTTCTGTCCCCTTCGCTCCCTTCCTTCCCCCTTCTTCCTTCCTTCCTTCCCTCTCAAAGTTGCATTGCCAACATCACTAATACTTCTACCACTACCATTCGGTTGCTTTTGCCTCGAGCAAGACAAAAGGTGGGAGGAATATAACTGGCAACCCTCTTCGAAAGGGACCTGTTCTTTCCTTCGTCTATATCCTCCTCTTACTCCTTTTACTTCTTCGTCTGTTCTTCTTATTCTTATTCTTCTTCTTCTTCTTCTACTACTTCTCTTTCACCTGCGGAGTTTACTCAGGTCGCAGGTGGCAGCACCTCACCTGAATTATTCCTAATCTTCCTTTAAGGATTATGTTTTCTCTCTTGCTTTCTTTCCCTTTTTCTCTTTCTCTCTCTTTCTTTCTCTCTTTCATTTTATTCCAAAAGGATTTAGTCGGAGATTTTTTGTTGTTACTGTGCTGCGTTATTGGGGTCTTTTTTTCAGGGGGATTATTTTTGTAGATGTTTATAGTTGGGATGGTGTTAATCTATGGGGACGCGTAATAATTTAACTTTTATTAATCGCGCGTGTCTCTGTGTCTCTGTGTGTGTGTGTGTGTAATAGGATTTTTATTTATGGATGAATGATTTTGAACGGGAGTATTTATTTCGTATATTAAATGTCTCTTGGTAGTTTTTATGAATTGAACGATTTGTAGGTAAATATAAATTTGGTATTAAGGTGGTTTAGTCTTAGTTTTCAAATGTTTTTAAAAAGAACGTAGAAAAAGAAGTTAAGTTGTATATACTGTTATGTGTTTTATCTAACAACAATAAATAGTATAATTTTTATAGAATTAAAGTTCTATATATTACACAAAAAAATATATATATAAATATTTGGGTTCGTGTAAACGTTATGAGATACTATTGTAAACTTATTGTTAGTTCAATTCTTGGCTATGTCAAGCTGATAAAACTTACATTATTTATTAGTTCTATATACAATGTTAAAAAATATATATTATTATCTTATAAAATTAAATAAGAATAATCGTGTGCAGATATAACTTCATCTTGAGTGATTTAAGCTATACTTATCACAAATTAAAATAATTACACGTTGAATTTAGTTATATCATTAAAATGAAAAATTTAGATATGCAGTTTTAGTTTTGAAATGTTATTCTTAAGAAAGGGATTAAAAAAAAAAGAGATAAAGGAAGGAAGGGCTGGACACTCATGGATGCACATCAGTGAACCCCCATGTGTGTTAATAATTTTTTCTTTCCTACTTCCACGTTTCTCGTCTGGTTTATTAAAAGAAAAAAGGGTACAATAAAGATCATCTTTTTTTGTCTCTGTGTGTGTATGTGTGTTTGTGTGTGTATGCCGAGCCAAAAACATGTCACGAGGCCACCAACGTTGGTACGTTCGAATCATAATCGAGCGAGTTTCAAATTTGCTCGAGATCGTAGAGGGAGACTGACTCAACTTCCGGATAATCATGAAGACGAGTCACCTGTTGCTCGAATAACGCAAAAAGGAACTCCGTTAGAGGATTAACACGTTCGCGCGAGGGAAGAGAACGATTTCCGGATGGGCCGATGCACATGAGCAACTACTGTTTCTTAAAATAGAACAACAACAAAAAATTAGATCCCTTTAATATAAAATGCAATGAAAATTGTATATGTTTCGTAGAACAACAAAGGAATAAATTTACTCGTATAAAACAATGGTAAACAATGCAAATTAATGGTATATGTGTTTCGTAAAATAAAAAGAATTTAAATGCACATCTTTAAATTTCAAATAAATAATTTAAGTTAAGATCTATTGAAGGTATGAATTTTTGACGCGATGTGTATTTTTAATTATAAATTAAAAATAAATTTTTCAATA